>NC_139512.1:11419989-11429220 GCF_947247035.1 Vipera ursinii
CCCATTTTACAACCTTCCTTGCCACAGTTGTTAAGTGAATCACTCCAGTTGACAAGTTAGTAAACTGGTTGTTAAGTGAACCCAACTTCCCCATTGACTTTGCTTGTCAGAAGGTCACCAAAGGGGGGGGTCACATGACCTTGGGACACGGCAATGGGCATAAGTATGAAAAACGGTCATAAGTCACTTTTTTCGGTGCCGGTGTAACTTTGAACGGTCACTAAATGAATTGTTGTAAATCGAGGACTACCTGTATAGGCATTTGGCAAACAGCACGTATAGCTAGATCGCTAAACATACAACCATTCATTTAGTGACCATTCTAAGTTATGATGGCACTGAAAAAAGTGACTTATCACCAGTGGTTTATGATCAGCCGGTTCGCACCGGTTCAGTAGAACTGCTAGCTAAATTTTGAGTTCGGAGAACCAGCTGAATGCACACTACTTCTGGAAGTCCGTTCTAGGCCTCGGAGGCCTGGAGGAGGCATCCCAGGACTAAAACGGTCTGCCAGAAGTGCATGGATGCCACTTCCAGAAGTCCGTTCTAGGCCTCGGAGGCCTGGAGGAGGCCTCCCAGGTGTAGAACGACCCACCAGAAGTGCATGGATGCTACTTCCGGAAGTCCATTCTAGGCCTCGAAGGCCCAGGCCTGCATCCACGCAGAGAACTGGTTGTTCAGGTATTTGAATCCCACCACTGGTTATGACCACTTTTCATACTTACGACCGTTGCAGCATCCCCACGATCATGTGAACAAACTTCAGGCTCTCAGCAACTGATATGTATTTATGACGGTTCCAGTATCCTAGGGTCAAGAGATCACCACTTATGACCTTCCCAGCTGGCTTCCAACAATCAAAGTCGATAGGGAAAATGCAGATTCACTTAACGACCACATGATTCATTTAGCAACTGTGGCAAAAGAGTCGTAAAATGGGGAAAAACTCACCTTACAACTGCTTAGCAATAGAAAATTGGGGCTCAGTTGCAGTCGTAAGTCGAGGACTCCCTATATTTATGAGGGTTGGGGTGTCCTGTGGTCTCATGATCACCATTTATGGGCTTTCCAGCTGAGGGGTCTCCAACCTTGGTAACTTTAAGACTTGTGGACTGGGAGTTGAAGTCCACAAGACTTAAAAGTTGCCAAGGTTGGAGACCTCTGTTCCAGCTGGCTTCCCAAGCAAAGTCAGTGGGGAAGCAGGCAGGAAGTTGAAAGTTGCCGTCACCTCATTTACTGACCACGGCAAACGGATTGTACAATGGGGTGCAGGCACAGGATGCCTAACGTAACCACTGCAATGCTTAAGGACAAATCTTCTGGTCCCCATTGTGGTTGTAAGTCAAGGACTAGCTGTATTGCTGTGAAGGAATACAATATTTATTGCTTTATTTAACTCCTGTGTGCCACCCGGGAATACGTTTAGTGATCTGGGTAGCTAATTTGCTAAAAGGTTAAATAAATTACCTCAAACTCACAATCCCAGGATTCTGGGTGAACTTCAGATTTCGAATACCTTCTACCTGAAGCTGTGGATGATGGTTTTTGTTCTCTAGGCAGACTACTAAGCCACTAAGAAGAAGGAAGAAGACGGGGAAAGGAAAAGTGAAAAGGAAGGAAGGAAGAAAGGAAGAAGAAAAAGAAAGAAACAAAAGAAAGAAAGAAAAGAAAGAAAGAAAGAAAGAAAGAAAGAAAGGAAGGAAGGAAGGAAGGAAGGAAGGAAGGAAGGAAGGAAGGAAGGAAGGAAGGAAGGAGAATTATCTATAGGTGCCCCAAAGTGGAAGGATTAAGCTTTTTGGACTACAATGACCCTAATCCTTTCCTATTAACCACGAGGGATGAAGCAGTTAGGTTCAAGGGCCTAACTGGTAGAGGGAATACAAATTTTTCCTACTTATCTTCCAGAATTCTTCATTTTTTTTTGTATCATGGACCCCTTTGCATATTTATTGAAACAATTCTAAGAAAAAAAAATAGCTGTCTGCATCAAATGCATTTTTTAAAAAAACACCATACAGTAGACCGTATTACAAAGGAAACCAATTATGCTCAAATACGGTGCTCAAAAGATGGGGGGGAAAAAACCCCTAATTGAAATAATTTTACGCAGGGAGATGCGTTGAACTTCACAAACATTTTGGGAAGCGAGAGGCGGCAAATTACCTGCGTCTCTCCATTCCGGATCGAATGAAAAGTGGCATTTTAACCGGAGGTTGGGAAAATTAAAACCGTGTGTTCTTTTTTTTTTCTTCTTCTTTTCTTCTCCCATCCAAGTTCACGGACACCCTAAAATCTAAGCACAGACCCCGAAGGTCTGTGATACCCGTATTACAGATCTGTACGTGGGAACGACTTTTGGAGATCAGGAAAAACATACTGTCTAAGGCAGAGGCCCCTAGCCATTTGGGCACCAGGGACCCATGGAGAAAGCTTTTTGCATGGACCGGAGGGTGTGTGATTTTGTGTGCTGTCTCCATCTCGTGGATGGGGCTTTGCTTGTTTGTGCAGACCGGTTGCTGGCATGCCCACGGCCCGGTACTGGTCCACGGCCCAGGGGTTGGGGACCCCTGGTGTAAGAGAATGGTTTGATCAGAAAAAGGTTAGCTTGGAGCTGCATAATGAATGGAAAACAAAACTTAGAAGGGGCCATCCCTAGCTTCTAAGCCTATAACGAGAATGGCAGATTTCTACTTTTAGTTATGGAACATCCTGCTAATGGAGGCTTAAAATATCAGAGTAGCAGAGTTGGAAGGGACCTTGGAGGTCTTCTAGTCAAACCCCCTGCTCAGCCAGGAAACCCTATACCATTTCAGACAAATGGTTGTCCAATCTCTTCTTTAAAACCTCCAGTGTTGGAGCATTCACCGTTTCTGGAGGCAATCTGTTCCGCTGGTTAATTGTTCTCAGAATAAAAGAGTTGGAAGGGACCTTGGAGGTCTTCTAGTCCAACCCCCTGCTCATCCAGGGAACCCTATACCAGGGGTAGGCAACCTCGGCTCTTTTATGACTCATGGACTTCAACTCCCAGCATTCCTGAGTCAGCTATGCTGACTTAGGAATTCTGGGAGTTGAAGTCCATGCCCTATACCATTTCAGACAAATGGTTGTCCAGTCTCTTCTTAAAAACTTCCAGTTATGGAGCATATGTAATTTCTGGAGGCAAGCAATTCCACTGATTAATTGTTCTCACTGTCAGGAAGTTTCTCCTTAGTTCTAGGTTGCTTCTCTCCTTGACTAGTTTCCATCCGTTGCTTCTTGTTCTGCCTTCAGGTGCTTTGGAGAATAGCTTGACTTCCTCTTCTTTGGGGCAACCCCCTGAGATATTGGAACACGGCTATCATGTCCCCCCTCGTCCTTCTCTTCATTAAAGTACACATTCCCAATCCCAGCAACCGTTCCTTATATGTTTTAGCCTCCGATCCCCTAATCATCTTTGTTGCTCTTCTCTGCACTCTTTCTAGAGTCTCAACCTCTTTTTTACATCGTGGTGACCAAAACTGGACGCCGTATTCCAAGTGTGGCCTTACCAAGGCCTTGTAAAGTGGTATTAACACTTCACGTGATCTTGATTCTATCCCTCTGTTCATGCAGCCTAGGAATGTGTTGGCTTTTTTTGGCAGCACAAGGCTGGCTCCTATTTAAGTGATTGTCTACTAGGACTCCGAGATCCCTCTCACAGTCGCTACTATTGAGCAAGGTACCACCTATTGTTGTTGTTGTTGTTAGTTGCGAAGTCGTGTCCGACCCATCGTGACCTCATGGACAACGTTCCTCCAGGCCTTCCTGTCCTCTACCATCTTCTGGAGTCCATTTAAACTCACCACCTATACTATACTTGCACATTTGGTTTTTCTTGCCTAAATGACTTCTTTTACCCCTCTCTCAAACGGATGGATCTCTTTATCCAAAATATGGACTTGGCTGTTTTCAAAAGAGCGACCTTTGTCCTTCCAATGCAGATGGACCCCTGACCCCATCTCTCTCCAGTCGGACGGCACAGCCCTTGCAGCAGTTCCAAGAAGATTCCACACCTAACTGAGAGCACGGATAAACTCCCAAGTGATCTCGAGAGCTCTCAGAGAGAGTACTAACAACCAGGTGACTGCAAAGAAACACAGTCCTTCCATTCCTCTCACCTGCCCCATCAGAAGCTTATCCTTCCATCCGTTCTTCATCAGAACAGATGAAGCTCCTTGGATGAGGAGCAAAAACGTTTTCTTCTTCTTCCCCAAGGAAAAAACAACAACAATCCAGTTGCCTATCGGGGGAAGGTAAAAAAAAAAAAGTGAGACAACTATGACCCCACAAACGGATGTGTTTCTAAATCGACGTCCAAGGGAGGGAACCCCGTCTCCCCACAGGCCGGCTTCTTGCCCACCCACCCTTTGTAAGAATCGGGTTCCCGTGTCGTCGTCGATGACTTCGAAAGGATGCAACTGCCGGGAATCCTATAAATACCAGCCCTGCCTATCTGATCGATCGATCCGGATCCATTTCTCTCTTTTTCTAGCCGAGGTGACCGAGGCAGCTAATTTAATTCAGAGGAATTCCAGAGTGATATCCCAGACGGGTCATAAAAGGGTTGCTATTCTTTCGGAAGCCCCTCGGATGCTCCGAAAGAGGCTGCGGAAAATTAGATTAGTCAGACCGAGATTTTTTTTTGTGTGTTTTTTTTTCTTTCCTTCCTCCGTCGGTCTCCAGATCTGAAGGGCAGGCGATCGATTTCCCTGTGTGGCCAAAATTAAAAGCTTCCACCCCCTCCCCCCCTCTTTTTTTTTTCTTAGTGGAAACTGCTGGCTAAGCAATTTTCTTAATGTAATGTTGGTGGCCCGGCTCCAGGGCTTTTCGATGGGCAAAGGAAGGGACCAATTTTTCTCTGACAAGGCCCGTTTTTTTTTCCCTTGTGAAAGAGAAGATTTAATGTCAGAGCCAGCCTTTCAGAATAATTGATGACGCCCGAAGAAGAGCTTAAGGATCTGCCAGCTTGGTTCCCCACCCTGGGATTTATTAAAGGTGCAATCATTAAATATGTAAATAGCTGATTTATAACCAGCCAGGCAGGCCGTTAATTGATTTCTTCTGTTTAAACACAGCCGGGCAAGAAACAACAGTTGGCTTTGAGATGGACAAACATATGAAGGTGATCACTCAACCAAAGCCCCTCTCTCTGGTGCTTGGAGACATTAATATTCACCCCGTAGCCCATCCTCCTGGTCCCAGGAGATTAGAAGATTCACCCCATAGTCCATCTTCCTGGTCCCAGGAGTTGAGAAGATTTACTCTGTAGCCCAGCCTTGTGATCCCTGGACATTAGAAGATTCACCACATAACCCATCCTCCTGGTCCCTGGAGATTAGAAGATTCGCCCCATAGCCCCATCAAATATGAAGATTCACTCATGGCCCATCTCCCCATCAAATCTCATTATCCACCCCTTAGCCCATCTCCCTGATCCCAGGAAATTTAAAGATTCACTCCATAGCCCATCTCCCTAGACTCATGAGGTTTCATAACACCAAAGCCCATCTCCCTGGTCCTGAGAGTTTTTATGAGTCACTCCAAAATATCCCTCAAGACAGATATCTCCCACCTGTTACCACCGGCACCATCTAAACACCAAAACTCAGAGTCCTAGTGGACAATCACTTAAATATTGAGCCAGCCGTGTGCTCCAGCTGCCAATAAAGCCAACACAGTGCTAGGCTGCATTAACAGAGGGAGAGAATCAAGATCATGTAAAGTATTAATACCACTTTACAAGGCCTTGGTAAGGCCACACTTGGAATACGGCATCCAGTTTTGGTCACCACGATGCAAAAAAAATAAATAAATGTTGAGACTAGAAAGAATACAGAGAAAAGCAGCAAAGATGATCAGGGGACTGGAGGCTAAAACATATAAGGAACAGCTGCTGGAATTGGATATGTCTAGTTTAATGAAGAGAAGGGTGAGGGGTGACATGATAGCAGTGTTCCAATATCTCAGGGGCTGCCCCAAAGAAGAGGGAGTCAAGCTATTCTCCAAAGCCCCTGAAGGCAGGATAAGAAGCAATGGATGGAAGCTAATCAAGGAGAGAAGCAACCTGGAACTAAGGAGAAATTTCCTGGCAGAACAATTAACCAGTGGAACTACCTGCCTCCAGAAGCGGTGAATGCTCCAACGCTGGAAGTTTTTAAGAAGAGACTGGACAGCCATTTGTCTGAAATGGTATAGGGTTTCCTGCCTGAACAGGGGGTTGGACTAGATGACCTCCCTCCCTCCCTCCCTCCTTCCTTCCTTCCTTCCTTCCTTCCTTCCTTCCTTCCTTCCTTCCTTCCTTCCTTCCTTCCTTCCTTCCACCTACAACTTTATTTGAGTTTATTTGAGTCCAACGTAGCTTGGAGGACACTGGAGAAAGTTACTTTCGTTCATAGCTATCCAGAACACTCTTGCAGCCAACGGTATAATTAATCTAAGGAGTGTAAAAGTGACAGGAGAATTTTTCTGCTTTGATGGAGCAATTAATGTTATTTTTTAATACATTCTCGGGTTTTTACCACCATCCCCCCCCCACCGAGTGGTAAGCACAACGTATCTGTTAGTCTCAGGCCACTAACTTTATAATTCTGAAGAACCAGGAAATTGTAATTGTTTTCTGAATGCGCGTCGGTGTTGTTCGTTGTTGTTTTTTTAATACAGTAAACTGCGGCTGGACCCCATCCAGAGGCAGGGACAAAAATCTGCTCAAAATAAATAAATAAATAAATAAAAATCTGCAGTCGCAAGTGACAGGCGGAAAAGATGAAGCGTCTGCCGGTGGTTGTGAGTTGTGCATCACAATTAAACGGAATTTTGTCATCCTTCTGGTTAAAATGGAATAATAGAGTTGGAAGGCACCTGGTAAGGTCATCTAGTCCAGCCCCCCGCCCAAGCAGGAGATCCTACACCAGGGGTCTTCAAACTTGGCCCTTTTATGACTTGTGGACTTCAACTGCCAGAATTCCTCAGCCAGGAATTCTGGGAGTTGAAGTTCACAAGTCATAAAAGGGCCAAGTTTGAAGACCCTTGCCCTACACCATTTCTGACAGTCCCTTCTTGAAAGCTTCCAGTGACGAAACTCCCACAACATCTGAAGGCAAAGCAATGCCATTGGTTGATTGTTCTCACTGTCAGAACTCACTTTGTTATCCTAGAACAGCGATGGCGAACCTTTTAGAGACCGAGGGCCCAAACTGCAACCCAAAACCCACTTATGTATCGTCGGGTGCCGGGTGGGCGTGGCCCATTGGGTGGGTGTGGCCCATTGGGTGGGCGTGGCTGCGGTGGTAACGGCAGACTGGGTGGGACTAAAAAGTTCAATCAATCAATTCCAACTTTGCGAGATCTTCTTTTTCCCACGAGATGATGAAATTGATTGATTGATTGATTGAATCTTTTTTTTTTTGCGGCGGAGGCCTACACCGAAAAGGTTTTATAAAACCCAGCTAAAGGCCTAGGATTGGGCCGAGGGTGTGCGTGCCCACAGAGAGGGCCCATAGAGGGGGCTTTGCGTGCCACCTGTGGCATCCGTGCCATGGGTTCACCACCATGGTCCTAGAACAAGAGTCTTCAAACTTGGCCCTTTTATGACTTGTGGACTTCAACTCCCAGAATTCCTCAGTCGGCCATTTTGATGAAACTGCGGGCTTGGATCCAGACCAGGGGTCTTCAAACTTGGCCCTTTTATGACTTGTGGACTTCAACTCCCAGAATTCTTCAGCCAGCGTGCCTGGCTGAGGAATTCTGGGAGTTGAAGTCCACAAGTCATAAAAGGGCCATGTTTGAAGACCTCTGTCTTAGAATAACAGAGTTGGAAGGGACCTTGTAGGTCACCTAGTCCAACCCACCCCCACCCAAGCTGGAGACCCTACCCCATTTCTGACAGATGGCAGTTCAGTCTCTTCTTGAAAGCCTCCCGTGATGAAGCTCCCACAACGTCTGAACGCAACTTCTGTTCCATTGGTTGATTGTTCTCACTCTTGGGAAATTTCTCCTTATTTCTAGGTTGCATCTCTCTTTGATCAGTTTCTATTATGTAGTGCAAGGGTCTTCAAACCTGGCCCTTTTATGACTTGTGGACTTCAACTCCCAGAATTCCTCAGCCAGCATGCCTGGCTGAGGAATTCCGGGAGTTGAAGTCCACAAGTCATAAAAGGGCCAAGTTTGAAGACCCCTGATGTAGTGGAATCTGTTATTCCTTGTTGACCAGTTATTTACCAGATCCTCTTTGCTCCTTTCAGGAAAATGCAGCCTCCAGAAAAAAAAGACCGATTGTTTTCAACTTACAATAGTTCATTTAGCGACTGTTACAACTTAGGCACTGAAATAAGTGACTTATGACCGTTTTTTCAGAGTTACGACCCTTGCGGCATCTCCATGGCTGCGTGTTCAAAATTCAGATGCTTGGCAATTGGTTCCTACTTATGACGGTTGCAGTGTCGTGGGGTCACGTGCTTCCCTTTTGCGACCCTCTGAGAAGCAAAGTCAATAGGGAAGTCAGATTCGCTTAACAACTGCGGTGGTGCGCTTAACAACCGGGGCAAGGAAG
Source organism: Vipera ursinii (assembly GCF_947247035.1). Taxonomy (NCBI): domain Eukaryota; kingdom Metazoa; phylum Chordata; class Lepidosauria; order Squamata; family Viperidae; genus Vipera; species Vipera ursinii. The sequence goes on from NC_139512.1 coordinate 11,428,556, forward strand.
GTTGTAAAATGGGGCGAAATTCACTTAAGAAATGTCTCGCTTAGCAACAGAAATTTTGGGCCCGGTTGTGGCTGTCACTTGAGGGCTACCCGTGTTCAGGAGCAGGAAGAAGCTTAAGATAAACAGAGAATGATAAAAAACTAAGATTGAAGTCCTTGCTAGCCAATCAGGCTTCTGATTTTCAATCTAATTTCCTCAGGAAATTTTAGAATTTCTTTGAAATTCCTCTTGGTGAGGATTTTGAGCTGAATTGTTGCCTAGGAGCAGTGGACTAGAACTCCCAGTCTCCTGGTGATTGGCCCAATGTCACCCAGCCAGCTTTCATGCCTAAGGCGGGACCAGAACTCACCGTCTCCTGGTGATTGGCCCAAAGTCACCCATCTGGCTTTCATGACTAAGGCAGGACTAGAACTCCCTGTTTCCTGGTGATTGGCTCAAAGTTACCCAGCCACCTTTCATGCCTAAGGCGGGACTAGAACTCACCGTCTCCTGGTGATTGGCCCAAAGTCACCCAGCTGGCCATCCTGCCTAAGGCAGAACTAGAACTCCTGTCTCCCTCTGATTGGCCCAAACTCACCCTAAGGAGGGACTAGAACTCATCGTCTCCTGGTGAATTGGCCCAAAGTCACCTACTTGGCTTTTGTGCCTAAGGAGTTGAAGTTCGC
>NC_139512.1:11429420-11474684 GCF_947247035.1 Vipera ursinii
GGGTGGATTAGAAAAGGGGCCTTCAAACTTGGCCCTTTTATGACTTGTGGACTTCAACTCCCAGAATTCCTCAGTCAGCCATTTTGATGAAACTGAGGGCTTGGATTCAGACCAGGGGTCTTCAAACTTGGCCCTTTTATGACTTGTGGACTTCAACTCCCAGAATTCCTCAGTCAGCCATTTTGATGAAACTGAGGGCTTGGATCCAGACCAGGGGTCTTCAAACTTGGCCCTTTTATGACTTGTGGACTTCAACTCCCAGAATTCCTCAGTCAGACATTTTGATGAAACTGAGGGCTTGGATCCAGACCAGGGGTCTTCAAACTTGGCCCTTTTATGACTTGTGGACTTCAACTCCCAGAATTCCTCAGTCAGCCATTTTGATGAAACTGAGGGCTTGGATCCAGACCAGGGGTCTTCAAACTTGGCCCTTTTATGACTTGTGGACTTCAACTCCCAGAATTCCTCAGTCAGCCATTTTGATGAAACTGAGGGCTTGGATCCAGACCAGGGGTCTTCAAACTTGGCCCTTTTATGACTTGTGGATTTCAACTCCCAGAATTCCTCAGTCAGCCATTTTGATGAAACTGAGGGCTTGGATCCAGACCAGGGGTCTTCAAACTTGGCCCTTTTATGACTTGTGGACTTCAACTCCCAGAATTCCTCAGTCAGCCATTTTGATGAAACTGAGGGCTTGGATCCAGACCAGGGGTCTTCAAACTTGGCCCTTTTATGACTTGTGGACTTCAACTCCCAGAATTCCTCAGTCAGCCATTTTGATGAAACTGAGGGCTTGGATCCAGACCAGGGGTCTTCAAACTTGGCCCTTTTTTGACTTGTGGACTTCAACTCCCAGAATTCCTCAGCCAGGCACACATGGACTAGATGACCTAATCCACTAGGTTGGAACTAGATGACCTACCAGGTCCTTCCGACTCTGTTAAACTATTTTAACCAGAAGGATAACAAAATTCCATGTAATTGAGATGCACAACTTCACCGCCTGGCTGAGGAATTCTGGGAGTTGAAGTCCGCAAGTCATAAAAGGGTCAAGTTTGAAGACCCCTGTACAAGAAGACCTCCAAGGTCTCTTCCAATTTGGTTATTCTGTAATTCTGGGATTCTGCAAGCGTGGCGAATACCTGTAGCTCAGGTGTATTCCATCCACGGACACATCGACCTGCAAGCAGCCTACCGACCCCTCAGGATCCAAATCAGCCGCACAGCCAACCAGAGACAGCACCGAGCCTCGTCCATCCCGCGCAATCCCCTCCTCCAACCAGCAGTTCACCTCCCGAGGACCCTCGCCTGATGTAACCTCCCCATCACATGACTCATCACAAGCCTCTGATGATTCACACCTGACCCATCACAAGACCCTCGCTTGACACACCCACACCTGAAGCCCTTAGAAACAGAAGAACACTTGACATCCCCTAAACTCCTCTGAAGATGTTACCTAGCCTGGTAACAAAACTTCAGAAACCAACCCGCAACCTTCACCCCCATTCTGTGATTCTGTAATTCCTTAATTCCGTAGTTCCATCTGTTGTTCTGTCCTGTTCTGTTGTTCTGTCCTGTTCTGTTGTGTTGTTCCGTTGTTTCATTCTGTTGTTCTGTTCTGTTGTTCTGTTGTTCCGTTGTTCCATTGTTCTATTCTTTCGCTGTTCTGTTGTTCTTCCATTGTTCTGTTGTTCTGTTCTTCCGTTGTTCTGTTACAGTAGTGGAAAACTCAAAAAACCATGTTAGGGACAGACCATCACGGGGGAAAAAAAATATCTATGCAATTGCTATTTGTATTGTACCTTAAAGGCACAATAATCCATCAAATTCTCAAGCACAGTTTAGGAAAACATTTCTCAACCTTGGCAACTTTAAGACAACCTGGACTTCAGCGCCCAGAGGTCTCCGGTCAGTTGCCAAGTGCCTAAATTCTGAACAATTCACCCGCGACAGTCGTGTGAAAAACGGGCAGAAGTCATTTTTTCCCCCAGGGCTGCATGAACCGTTGTAAGTCGAGGACCACCTCTATTTTCTAATATGGATTTGCTGGATTGCATTGTTTTTATTGCTGCATCGATTGTTTGTTGTTCGTCTGCTTTTTGTGCATAGCGGTAGAAGAGGCCCTTTGGAATCGGCTTCAAGCAATTTATAGGCCTTGAGACAGACGCAATCTATAAACTTCTAAGACAGCGTTTCCCAACCTTAGGAACTTGAAGATGCGTGGACTTCAACTCCCAGAATTCCCCAGCCAGCTACGCTGGCTGGGGAATTCTGGGAGTTGAAGTCCACGCATCTTCAAGTTCCTAAGGTTGGGAAACGCTGTTCTAAGACTCTTGTTCCTGTGACCTTTAACTGGGCGAAACAGCGCATCATAGGGCAACGGTTTTTGAGCCAAGGTACCACGAATCGGCTAACTTACAGAACGTGCCCCCAAACGTGGGACCCCTGCGTCCTGAAGGAATAAAGTGAGGGGAGGTTGTGGCTGATTCAGCGCCACAATTTTTCCTTCCATCTGTCCCTAAAAATACGGCGGTAACTCTAGGACTACCTGTAAATGATTTGAAGAATTTATTTATTTATTTATTTATTTATTTTTATTCCATTTATATCCCGCCCTTCTCCGAAGACTCAGGGCGGCTTACAAGCTTATGAATGAATGAATGAATGAATGAATGAATGAATGAATGAATGAATTGTGCTGGCTGGGGAATTCTGGGAATTGAAAACCACAGATCTTCAAGTTGCTCACGCTGAGAAATGCTGGGTTAGAGGGCATAATTTTCAGAAGTGAGATAGCAGCCTCCGGCCTTTCTTTCCTAGGAGAGGATTCACGAAGGTAAAGTCTCTTTGAAGCTTTGAAATTCTCTCTTTTTTATTTTTTCCTTTCTGGAACGCTTGCCTGAGAGGCCAAGAATAATAGAATAATAATCTCTCTCATCTGCTGACTACTACCAGAGTTAGTCCCGTTTCTCTGCTCCGTTCCCACGCATGGATTTTTCTTTTTTTTCCCTTTTTTTTAAAAAAAAGCCATTTATCGCTGGACGGTGCACACTAGGTTTGGCAGGAATTGCTGGGTTTGCAACAGCCGTCTCCAGGTGAGGCAAGCCTTATCGGCATAGGATACCGGAGGATGTTGGCGTAATGGTGTAATGACTCACGAACCGGTGTTTTAATTCAGAGATTCAGTTCAAACCTCTGCTGGGATGCTCTCTGCCATTCCAAAGCTGCAGTCGGGGGAAAGTTGCCAGAGGATATCTTGGGAGGCACACTGAGGCTTGTGCTGTTGTATTCCTTGCTTTGAATGTGTAAGCCAGAGAGGAGAAAATATAAAGAAGGGCTGGGGGGGGGGAAGAAGCAACGGAGCCCAAAGTAAACCAAAATATGGAGGGAGGGAGGGAAGGAGGGAGGGAGAAGGGGGGGAGGAAGGGGAGGGGAGGAGGGAGGGAGGGAGGGGGAGAAGGGAGGGAGGGGAGCGGAGGGAAGGAGGAAGGAAGGAGGAAGGGAGGAAGCAAGAAGGAAGGAAGGAAGGAAGGAAGGAAGGAAGGAAGGAAGGAAGGAAGGAAGGAAGGGGAGGGGAGGAAGAAGGAGGGGAGGAGGGAAGGAAGAGGAGAGGAGGAGGGAGGAGGGAGGAAAGAAGGGAGGGGAGAAGGGAGGGAAGGAAGGAGGGGAAGGGAGAAGAAAGGAAGGGAGGAAGGGAGGGAGGGTGGGAAGAAGGAAAGGGAGGGGAGGAGGAAGGGAGGGAGGGAGGGAGGGGGAGAAGGGAGGGAGGGGAGCGGAGGGAAGGAGGAAGGAAGGAGGAAGGAAGGAAGGAAGGAAGGAAGGAAGGAAGGGGAGGGTATGAAGAAGGAGGGGAGGAGGGAGGGAAGAGGAGAGGAGGAGGGAGGAGGGAGGAGGGAGGAAAGAAGGGAGGGGAGAAGGGAGGGAAGGGAGAAGAAAGGGAGGGAGGGAGGGAGGGCGGGAAGAAGGAAAGGGAGAGGAGGAGGAAGGGAGGGAGGGAGGGGAGAAGGGAGGGAGGAGAGTGGAAGGAAGGAGAAAGGAAGAAGGAAAGAAGGGAGAGAGGGAGGGAGCAAGGAAGGAAAGAAGGAAGGAAGGAAGAGAGGGAGGAGGGAAGGAAGGGGAGAGAAGGTGGGAGGAGGGAGGAAAGAAGGGAGGGGAGAAGAGAGAGAGGGAAGGAGGGGAAGGGAGAAGAAAGGAAGGGAGGAAGGAAGGGAGGGTGGGAAGAAGGAAAGGGAGGGGAGGAGGAAGGAAGAGAGGAGGGAAGGGAGGAAGGAAAGGGGAGGGGGGAAGAAAAGAAGGGAGGGGAGAAGGAAGGCAGCATTTTCCTTTTATTTGGGGTTTTATTCCTAGGTTGTTTTTCTTTCCTCTGGTTGGTCTTATTTTGATTTCCTTTATTATTGCCTTTTTTCTTTGTTTATTGACAACCATCGATGGATCATCATTTCAGAGATATTTCCTTACAGAGAAACAGAAAGACCACTGGTGGGCAAATGAGCAGTGGGAGCGAGAGTGACTTCCGACTTCCTACTGGCTTCCCCATTGAGTTTCTTTGTGGGAATCTGGCGGAAAGCAATGGAAATCTTCCTTCCTTCCTTCCTTCCTTCCTTCCTTCCTTCCTTCCTTCCTTCCTTCCTTCCTTCCTCTCCTTCCCTTCCCTTCCTTTCCCCCCCTCTTCATCCCTCCCTTTCACCTTCTCCTTCCACTTTCCTTCCCTTCCCAGCAGGCAGTAATTGGCTGCTGCCAGGTGACAGAGAGAGTGAGGGATTGCAAGACTGCCTCGGAAACTGTCTTGGAAGATTGAAAAGGAAGATCAGATGACTGCAGCAACACAGCGGTAACACTGAACCAGCCACAACGTCCCCTAATTTTATGCCTTCTCGGCTTTGGGGGCACGTGCTGTAAATTAGCCGATTTGTGATACTTTGGCTCAAAAACTGTTGCCCTATGATGCGGCGTTTCGCCCAGTTAAAGGTCACAGCAACAAGAGTTTTAGAAGTTTATAGATTACGTCTGTCTCAAGGCCTATAAATTACTTGAAGCCGATTCTAAAGGGCCTCTTCTTCCACTATGCACCAAGCAGACGAATGACAATCGACGCAGCAATGAAAACAATGCAATCCAGCAAATCCATAATAGGAAACAGAGATGGTCCTCGACTTACAACGGTTCATTTAGTGACTGTTCGATGTTACAGCAGCCCTGGGAAAAAAATGACTTATGACATTATCACACGACTGTTGCAGCATCCCCCGGGGTCACATCATCAAAATTCAGATGCTTGGAAATTGACTCCTATTTATGACGCTCACGTGATCTCCTTTTGCGCCCTTCTGACGAACAAAGCCAACGGGGAGGCCAGTTTCGCTTAACAACCGTGTTACTAACTTAACAACTGAAGGGATTCACTTAACAATTGTGGCAAGAAAAGTTGTAAAAGGGGGCAAAACTCATGTAACAACTCTCTCACTTAGCAACAGAAAAATTCGGTTGTGCTCGTAAGTCGAGGAAGTAAAAAAAAAAAGATAAATAAAATAGAGGCAACTCAGAGTCCTTTAGGATCGGTTTAGGTTTGATGTGATGATCAAAACTAAAAAAATAACAAAACATGAAATAAGTGCTAAAACGTCACACACTTGAAAACCCTGAGGACTAGCCGCTTAGTTTACTTGCAGGTCCTATGCAATGGCTCATCGTATACAATTCTTGGTAGCTTGCAAAGAGATTGCAAAACCTTGGAAAGTTTCTGCTTGTAGGACAGGCAACCCGTTTACAAATACAGGTGGTCCTCGACTTAACGACCACAAATTGAGCCCAGTAATTTCTGTTGCTAAGTGAAACATTTGTTAAGGAGGTTTGACCCATTTTTATGACCTTCCTTGCCGCAGTTGTTAAGGGAATTGCTGCAGTTGTTAAATTAGTCAAGTTGTTGTTAAGCAAATCCGGCTTCCCCCCCCCCCCCCCCGCTTTGATTTTGCTTGTCAGAAGGTCGCAAAAGGGGATCACGTGACCCTGGGACATTGCGACCGTCAGAAATATGAGTCAGTTGCCAAGTGTCTGAATTTTGATCATGTGACCTGATTGGAGACATCACCCTGCAGATCTACAGATAGACCTCAACTACAATGTACACGGAAGTTACAACAACACTGAAAAAAGGGACTTATGACCCTAACTCATTGCAGCATCGCCAGGAAGGAAGGAAGGAAGGAAGAAAGGAAGGGAAGAAAGAAGGGAAGGAAAGGAAGAAAGAAGGGAAGGGAAGGAAGGAAAGAAGGGAAGGAAGGAAAAAAAGAAAGAAGGAGGGAAAGAAAGAAGGGAAGGAAGGAAGGAAGGAAGGAAAGAAAGAAAGAAAGAAAGAAAGAAAGAAAGAAAGAAAGAAAGAAAGAAAGAAGGGAAGAAAGAAGGGAAGAAAAGAAAGAAGGGAAGGGAAGGGAAGGGAAGGGAAGGGAAGGAAGGAAGGGAAGAAGGGAAGAAGGGAAGGAAGGAAAAAAAGAAAGAAGGAAGGAAGGAAGAAAGAAGGAAGGAAGGAAAGAAAGGAAGGAAGAAAGGAAGGAAAGGAAGAGGTGAAGGAAAGAAAGAAAGAAAGAAAGAAAGAAAGAAAGAAAGAAAGAAAGAAAGAAAGAAAGAAGGGAAGGAAAGAAAGAAAGAAGAAAGGAAGGAAGGAAGAAAAGAAAAAAGAGAAGGAAAGGAAGAAGGGAAGGAAGGAAGGAAAGAAAGAAAGAAAGGAAAGAAGAAAAAGAAAAAGAAGGGAAGGGAAGGGAAGGAAGGAAGGAAAGAAGGAAAGAAAGAAAGAAAGAAAGAAAGAAAGAAAGAAAGAAAGAAAGAAAGAAAGAAAGAAAGAAAGAAAGAAAGAAAGAATGGTCCCTTCTGACAGGCACCCCAGAGACACTGGGGTAATGTCTCCTCTTTAAGCTGAAATATATAGAATAGAATAGAATAGAATAGAATAGAATAGAATAGAATAGAATAGAATAGAATAGAATAGAATAGAATAGAATAGAATAGAATAGAATAGAATAGAATTACAGGATAGAATAGAATAGAATAGAATAGAATAGAATAGAATAGAATAGAATAGAATAGAATAGAATAGAATAGAATAGAATAGAATAGAATAGAATAGAATACAATTACAGGATAGAATAGAATAGAATAGAATAGAATAGAATAGAATAGAATAGAATAGAATAGAATAGAATAGAATAGAATAGAATAGAATAGAATAGAATAGAATTACAGGATAGAATAGAATAGAATAGAATAGAATAGAATAGAATAGAATAGAATAGAATAGAATAGAATAGAATAGAATAGAATAGAATAGAACTGGAAGGGACCTTGGAGGTCTTCTAGTCCAGCCCATGTATATACTGTATTGCCCTCCATCTGATTGGGCTTCCTATGTTTTATTTTCTTACGAAAACACGAAGAAAAGCTTTAAATATACCTGGGAGGGGAGGGAGGAGGGCAACGATTACATAAGCCTTTAAAAAAAGGGGGGAAGAGAAAGGGAAACGGTTGCTAACGAATTTTCTCTTCCTCGCTTGATCTCTGGCGGCTTCTGCCGTTTCTCTGTTACAGCATGTGCCACTGCTCTGAAGCGAAAACAGCTTTTTCCACTGTTGGAAACACGAAAACCACATTGCCGCACGAAGGAGACAACAGATGGGGACTTAATAACCATAGAAACGTGTTCCTCATTACCTCGGCTCCGGTGTTTGTTTTTTTCCCCTCCCCCTCTCTGGAAGAGAGGCGGGTTTTCCCTCCAAAATTTCACCCACAAATGGAAACCCGAAGGCGGTTTGGCCTTTCAGGAAGTCCTCGACGTACGGCCACAACTGTCGCTAAGTGGGACGGTGGTGGTTTTGCGACCCCCACCCCTTACAGCCTTTCCTGCCACGGTTGTTTAAGGCAGGGGTCTTCAAACTTGGCCCTTTGATGACTTGTGGACTTCAACTCCCAGAATTCCTCAGCCAGGCATGCTGGCTGAGGAATTCTGGGAGTTGAAGTCCACAAGTCATCAAAGGGCCAAGTTTGAAGACCCCTGGTTTAAGGGAATCGCTGCAGTCATTAAGTTTGTCACACGGTCGTTAAGCAAATCCGGCTCTCCCGCCCCCCCACCCCTTGACTTCGCTTGTCAGAAGGTCGCAAAAGGGGATCACATGATCCCGGGACGCTGTGACTGTCGTAAGTGCGAGTCAGCTGCCAAGCGTTCTAATTTTGATCCCTTGACCATAGGGATGCTGCACAGGTCATAAGTGTGACAAATGGTCACAAGTCCCTTTTCTCACTGCCGCTGTAGTTTTGAACGGTCACTAAATTATTATTATTATTATTATTATTTATTAAATTTATATACCGCCCTTCTCCCGGAGGACTCAGGGCGGTGAACAGGGCATATAAATAGAAATACAAAAGTTAAAAAAGGATTAAATAATTGCCCAATTAAAACAATCAAATGAACTGCTGTATCTTGAGGACCCCCTGTACATATTTCCCCTCAGGTTAGGAATTTGTAACTGTTTGAAGAAACAAAGGTGAGATTATTATTAAAGATTTCCAAATGTATCTGCTGGATTTTCATCGCTGGGTCTCCAGATAGTCCTCGATTTACAACCACTTGTTTAGTGACCATTTGAAGTTGCAACAGCGCTGAAAAAAGTGAGACTATTTTTCAGATGAACGACCGTGGCATTTCCACAGTCATGTGATCCAAATTCAGATGCTTGGCAACCAGCTCATATTTATGACGGTTTGTAGCGTCCCAAGGTCACGTGATCCCCTTTTGTGACCTTCTGACAAGCAAAGTCCATGGGGAAACCAGATTCGCTTAACGACTGTGTGACTCACTTAACAACTGCATCGATTCACTTAATAACGGCGGGGAGAAAGGTCGTAAAACAGGGCAATCAAGGAGAGAAGCAGCTTAGAACTAAGGAGAAACTTCCTAAAAGTGAGAACAATTAACCAGTGGAACTACCTGCCTCCAGAAGCGGTGAGTGCTCCAATATTGGAAGTTTTTAAGAAGAGACTGGGCAGCCATTTGTCTGAAATGGTATAGGGTTTCCTGCCTGAGCAGGGGGTTGGACTAGATGACCTCCAACGTCAACATCATCATCATCATCATCATCATCATCATCATATTATTATTATTATTATTATTTTATAAACATTCTCTTTCATTCTAAAACACAATGTCAATTTCAATCCTTCCAACCCCCTATTTTCCTTTCACGCGTTTGTCTACTGTAGCCAAAGATTTTAGCCCATTTTATCCTACATTCTTTTGCTTGTTCTTCTTCTGTCTCACATTTCAATCCCTATTCGGGTCCTCCACATACGACTTTAACGGGGACCAGAATTTCTGCCGCTAAGCAAAACACCTGTTAAGTGTGGCTGTTTTTGCTGCATTCGTTAAACAAATCACAATTGTGAGGAGAATCTGGCTCCCTCCCCATTGAGTTTGCTTGTCAGAAAGTTGAAAATGACGCTGCAACCGTCATTTAATTTATTTATAAAATTTACTGGCTGCCCATTTTACCACAGGGTAACTCTGGGTGGCTTACAATTACGTCTTAGTTAAAACAAAACAAAACAGAAAATCTAAAATCAAACCCTAAATAAATGTCCGTTGCCAGTCACCCAAATTTTGATCATGTGACCCTGGGGATGCCGGAATGGTCGTAAGTGCGAGGACTGGACCTCAGTCATCTTTTGTCAGCGCTGTTGCGGCTTTGAACGGTTGCTAAATGAACGGTTGTAATTCGAGGACTACCTGTACTACACAGGCTCTCTCGCTGTCAACAACCTTTGTCAACTCCTGATGAACTCAGTCCTAGCCATTTTTCCCCCTCCCAAATATTATCTATATATGAGCTATTTTTATATGCTGTTATCTATTTTTTCCATAGTCAGAAGCCAGAGATCACCCTAAGAAAAAGACCATAACTGGATAAATTCGAATTGAGGGAATGAGTATTGATGAAAATTAATTGCCTATAAAATAAGGCACCGTTAATTGATCTCCTCTCTGTGTATAGATACATCCCGTTTCTGCTAGCTCTGAAGCAAGTTTAACAGTTCTGACTCCCAGCTCATTATGTATTGTCACTTCCAATTATTTGTGACCCAGTGGATTGCTGGTCCGCAACACTTTGTTTTCTGGTAAACGCCTTCCTTGTGTCATCAGTGACAGAATCTAGTCTTGTATATAAATAAAATTATTATTATTATTATTGTGTTTTAGTAGCCTCTGGTTCGATTGCTTTAGAAGAGTGGTGGTGGAATGATGGCCCTTGAATAGAATAGAATAGAATAGAATAGAATAGAATAGAATAGAATAGAATAGAATAGAATAGAATAGAATAGAATAGAATAGAATAGAATAGAATAGAATAGAATAGAATTACAGAATGGACTGCAATAGAGTGGAGTGGAGTGGAGTGGAGTGGAGTGGAGTGGAGTGGAGTGGAAAGGAAAGGAAAGGAAAGGAAAGGAAAGGAAAGGAAAGGAAAGGAAAGGAAAGGAAAGGAAAGGAAAGGAAAGGAAAGGAAAGGAAAGGAATAGAATAAACAGTTGGAAGGGTTAGAGTATTACCACTCACCACTTTGAGATTCTCATAAAATAATAGCAACTGCAATAGCACTTAGACTTATATACCGCTTATATAGCGCTTTACAGCCCTCGCTTATATAAACACATCAAAATCTGATCTAATAAAGTCAGGGGCATGGTTATTTTGGACAGAAGATAGGTAAGGAGAGGCTCCATCCAAGAAAATAATCCTCTGAAGATAAACAGTAGGTTATTTAGGATACCTATTTATTTATCATTTATTTATTAAACTGGCATAGTTTATTTGGCCACAGTCTTCTAAGTCTTCCGATGTTTAACTACAAAAAACATACAGTGGAGGAAATGAGGCATCCACGGTAAACAGAAACATCATTAACTGAAATTAGGGTGAAAATCAAAATAAATAAGATGGAGAGGCACAAACATAAGACATGGTGAGACTCGTCCAATTCATCAAATAAATTCTGGAAGTCCTCCAGTTACAACAGAGTTTGGAAGACAGCAAAGACGCTCCGTCTTTGTGCGTTTTCTGGAAGAAGCTACGGAAAGCCACGTTCTGAAGCTCTCAAGCTTCTAAGCCATGGAGGACTTTAAAGCTTAAAAACAACACTTTGAATTTCACTGAGAAATCTACTGGAAAATTCTGCATGCCCCATGTTGGCTGGGGACTTTTGCCAATCATCAGGAGATGGTAAGTTTATTTATTTATTTTTATTTATTTTAATCCCATTTATATCCCGGCCTTCTCCGAAGACTCAGGGCGGCTTACAATCTAAAGCACAAACCAATGTGCTTAGCAATAGCCTTCATTCTATGTATATGCCTGCTTATTAGGGCTTTCTACCCCCCCACCAAGCGGCATTATTACAAAGTCAGCTTATTGCCCCCAACAATCTGATGGTAAGTCCTGGTGATTGGCCCAAAGTCACCCATTTGATATTGGAGGCACGTCTGATCCTTCCTGGCAAGCCAGAGGGGATTCCAGTCCATGCCTTAATTGACTCTGGGGCCACCACAAATTTTATGGACTCAGCATTTGTGGCCAAATGGGCTGTTCCCCAGTGCCCGGTGGATCCGCCCATTGTTAGTGGAGACTATCGATGGTCGAGTGCTCCTGTCTGGGCCAATTACGGCTGCCACGCAACCATTATGTATGGCCATCAGTTCCCATGTGGAGGCCATCCAGTTCTATATCACCTCAGATCTGCATTTCCCCGTGGTCTTGGGACTGGCGTGGCTCCGGGCGCATGACCCGCAGATCTATTGGTCACAGAATGTGGTCACCTTCCCAAGCTTGCAGTGCGTGGACCACTCCCGCCATATCTGTGCCGGCCAGGTGGAGGGTTCCCCAGGGGTTTCCTTGCCTCCTGAACTGTCCGACTTTGCTGATGTGTTCAGCAAGACAGAGGCGGATCAATTACCCCCACACAGGCCCTATGACTGCCCCATTGATTTAGTCCCTGATGCGCCTCTCCCAGTGGGGCATTTGTACTCCATGTCGGACCCTGAGTTGGCTGCATTGCGGGACTTTCTGGAGAAGAATTTGGCTCGCGGTTTCATCCGGCCCTCGTCCTCGCCAGTGTCTGCACCCGTGCTCTTCATCAAAAAGAAGTCCGGTGAATTGCGGCTTTGCTGCGATTATAGGAAACTCAACGCCATCACGGTGCGCAATCGTTACCCGCTGCCCCTCATCCCCGAACTCTTGGACCGACTCCGGGAGACTAAGATCTTCACGAAACTGGACCTGCGTGGAGCTTACAACCTCGTCAGGGTTCGGCCGGGTGATGAGTGGAAGACGGTGTTTGGTACTCGTTATGGACATTTTGAGTACACGGTGATGCCGTTTGGCCTGACCAACGCCCCCGCCGTGTTTCAGCATTTCATGAACAACATTTTCTGGGATTTGTTGGATCAGTTTGTCGTGATCTACTTGGACGACATCCTGATCTACTTCCCGTCGCGTGAGGTGCACCATCAGCATCTCCATCAGGTCCTGCAGCAACTCCGAGAACATTGGCTGTTTGCCAAGTTGGAGAAGTGCCAGTTCTACCAGGTGACCATCAATTTCCTGGGTCACCGCATTTCTCCTGAGGGCATCGCCATGGAGCTGAGTAAGGTTGAGTCTTTGCAGAGTTGGCAACCCCCACGTCGTGTGAAGAATGTTCAGCGACTTCTTGGGTTCGCCAACTATTACCGAGCTTTCATCCCTGGGTTTGCTGCTTTGACAGCCCCCCTCACCTGGCTCCTGCAGAAGAAGACTCGGTTTCAGTGGAACGCTCCAGAACAACGGGCTTTCCAGACTTTGAAGGAAGCCTTCATGAAGGAGCCCATCTTGAAGCATCCTGACTCGCAACGGCCATTTGTCGTGGAGGCGGACGCCTCCGACATTGCCATTGGGGCGGTGTTACTCCAGGCAACGACACCCAGCGGTACCCTCTTCCCTTGCACGTACCATTCACGAAAACTGAACCCTTCGGAGCGCAATTATACAATCTGGGAGAAGGAGCTGCTGCCCATCAAAGTGGCGTTCGAGGCCTGGAGGCATCATCTGGAGGGAGCACAGCATCAAATCGAGGTCCGGACGGACCATAAGAATTTGGAAAGCCTGCAGACCACTCAGAATTTGAACCAACGCCAGATCCGGTGGTCCGGTGGTCTCTTTTCTTTGCGAGGTTTGACTTCCGAGTTCGGTACATACCTAGCGGGCACAATCAAAGAGCGGATGCTCTGTCCAGGAAGCCCGAATATTCCCGAGTGGAAGACAAGCTTCTGCCCAGGACAGTGATCCCCGTCGAGTCTTTTGCTGCGGTGCAGGAGCCGGTTGATATACGGGCTCGGATCCAGGAGGCACAGCAGCAGGAGGTGTGGGTGGCTCAGCGGAAGGAGGAGGTGGGGCCAGATTCTCCTTGGACGGTCACGGATGGACTCTTGTATTATCCTGACCGGCTCTACATTCCGGGAGGGCCACTCAGGGGACTCATCCTCAGCCAGTGTCACGATAACCTGGCAGCGGGGCATTTTGGCCTGTTCAAGACCCTGAACCTGGTCTCCCGTACCTTCTGGTGGCCCTGAGTCCGACACGACGTCCAGTCCTATGTCACCTCCTGCATCCCATGCAGGGAGGCCAAGTCAGCGACAGGGCCCCCGCCTGGATTACTGCAGCCCTTGCCGACACCCAAAAGACCCTAGGGGGCTGTGTCCATGGACTTCTTGACGGATTTACCCCCATCCTCTGGTTTTATGACAGTGTACGTGGTGGTGGACATGCTGACTAAGATGGCACACTTCATCCCCTGTTGCGACTTACCGTCAGCCCGCGCCACTAGTCGTATGTTCATTCAGCAGGTGTTTCGGCTGCACGGCCTCCCTGATAGAGTCGTCTCTGATAGGGGGGGCAGTTTACAGCCCGCTTCTGGCAGGAGTTGATGCATGCGTTGGATATCAAGATTTGCCTCTCGTCCGCGCATCATCCTCAAATCGATGGGGGAACCGAGAAGGTCATCGGTATTCTGGAACAATATCTGCGCTGCTACATCAATCTGCAGCAAAACAATTGGGTGGACTATCTGGCCATAGCTGAGTTTGCATTTAACAATTCGCAGCACACCTCCACACAGATGACACCGTTCTTGGCCAATGTGGGATATCACCCCCGGGTTTTCCCCCTTTCTCCCGTGGACTCACCGGAGCCAGCAGCGAACGACTTCATGGCAGAGTTACAGGAGATCCATCGATTGGTGCAACACCAGTTAGAGAAGGCCAAGGCCGATTACAAAAGGTTTGCTGATCGGTCAATGCGGGATACGCCTCCACTATCGGTGGGAGATCGGGTCTGGTTGTCCACCAGGAACCTACCGTCAACATGGCCGGTGAGAAAGTTAGATCACCGATATTTAGGACCATTCCCAGTCGAGGCTGTCATCAATCCAGTTGCCTATCGGTCTCTGTTGGTCCCCGAACAACCGGCCTGTCCACTCCGCTGAGCGGAACCTCCCCCATCAGGACCTCGTGATGGAGACAACACCCCCGAGTACGAGGTCGCCAGCATCAGGGACTCCCGTTGGCTGAAAGGTCGTTTCCAGTACCTGATTGAATGGAAAGGCTACGGACCAGAGGAGTTCACCTGGGAGGACGCAACCGCTGTTCATGCCCCTGCTTTGGTGACCGCTTTTCATGAACAATTTCCATCCCAACCGCATGCGGATTGGCAGACCCGGGGGAAGGGCCCTGCGGTGCGGGATAGTGTTGTGATTCAGGGTCAGCCTGTGGGTTCGGCAGTCGGGTCGGATGATTCAGAGGAGGAGGAGGGGGGTGTTGGAGAGGTTGCTGAGGGTATTGGAGAGCTTGCTGATGAGAGCCCTCAGCCAGGCCCCTCCCATCTGGGTACAACGCAGACTCAGCTGTGTGAGCCTGACAGCGTGGATGAAGATGACCCACAGCTGGCCCTGATCAAGGACGCCCGACGCAGGAGGCAGTAAATCAGGAGTAAACAGAGGAAGGCAATGGGGCACCTCGGAAGGAGGCAGAGAGAAGCCACGCCCTGAACTATTTAAAAGGGGAATGCGTGGGAGGGCTGGTTTGCTGAAGGCAACCGTTTGAATAGCTCCTGTTTCATGGTTCGTGTCTTGTTTTGCTCTGCTTGCTTTTGTGTCCATAAATTTGGCAGGCTTAGTTCCAGCCTCTTGTCTTCTTGTAAAGGGGTTGTCCTTGCCTTACCTGCAGGGCCAGTAGTAGGCTGGTACAGAACAGTTGGCCCAAAGTCACCCAGTTGGCTTTTGTGCCTAAGGCAGGACTAGAACTCACCATCTCCTGGTGATTGGCCCAAAGTCACCCAGGCTGTTGCCTTTACTCTGTATTTCTCAGTCCCCAAATACAGGTAGTCATCAAGCCCAGTTGTACACCAGTTGTAACTGTGAAAACCAGCCGTCACTTTTTTCAGTGTAGCTGTAACTTGAACCATTTTTGACACTTACGACCATTGCAGCATCCCCATGGGCACGTGATCAAGATTCAGACGCTTGGCAACTGACTCATATTTATGACGGTTGCAACGTCCCTGGGGGATCCCCTTTTGTGACTTTCTGACAAGCAAAGTCAGAATGAGGAAGCCAGATTCACTTAACAAATGTGTTACTCATTTAACAACTGCAGTGATTCACTCAACAATGTTGGCAAAAAGGTTCATAAGCTGGGGCACAACTCACCTAACAACGTACTTGCTAAGCAGCAGAAATGTTGGGCTCCACCACAGTTATAAGTCAAGAGTGGCCTGCAGCATTCGGGACAAAAGTCTCAAGTGGTGTTTAAGTCTCCTCTCCAATTTTTTTGGTCTGCCCCATTGAAAAGAATAACAGAACGGCGGAATAACAGAATACAGAACGATAGAATAACAGAATAACAGCTGGGAGGGACCTTGGAGGTCTTCTAGTCCAACCCCTGCTCAAGGCAGGAGACCTTATATCATCACGGTCAAATGGTTGCCCAGTTTCTTCTTAAAAGCCTCCAGTTTTGGAGTCTCCACTACTTCTGGAGACAAGTCGCTCCACTAATCAAAGCTCTGTCTGTCTGTTTCTTTGTCTGCCTGTTCCACTGGTTTATTGTTCCCACTTTATTGTTTATTGTTCGGTGTTGGCAGGGGGGCAGAGATCGGCCCCTAGGTCTCTCGTTTGTGGAGTTCCTCAGGGGTCAGTTCTCTCGCCTCTCCTGTTCAACATCTACATGAAACCGCTGGGTGAGATCATTCGTGGTTTTGGAGTTGGGTATCATCAATATGCCGATGATACCCAACTTTTCTTTTCGACCCCAAACCACCCCAGTGATGCCCTCGCTGTGATGTCCCGTTGCCTGGAGGCGGTTCGGGTCTGGATGGGGAGGAACAGACTTCAGCTCAACCCTGACAAGACTGAGTGGCTGTGCATTCCGGCATCCCGGGACATTCAAAATGTTCCATCTCTTTCTATGGGGGGTGAGCTCTTACCCCCCGTGGATAGGGCTCGCAACTTGGGAGTCCTCCTAGATTCACGGCTTACCCTAGAAGATCATGTAGTGGCCGTGACTAGGGGGGCTTTTGCCCAGGTTCGCCTGGTGCGCCAGTTGCGGCCCTATCTGGACCGGGATGCCCTGTGCACGGTCACTCATGTGCTCGTGACCTCTCGCCTTGACTACTGTAATGCTCTCTACATGGGGCTTCCCTTGAAGACCACTCGGAGGCTCCAACTGGTACAGAATGCGGCCGCGAGAGTTGTCTTGGGAGTTTCCCGGTACTCCCATGTTACACCTTTGCTCCGCGAGCTGCATTGGTTGCCAGTTGTCTTCCGGGTGAGGTTCAAGGTCTTGGTTATGATCTTTAAGTCCCTACATGGCATGGGTCCGGGGTACCTCGGGGACCACCTGCTGCCGGCTTCAACTCCCCTCCGCCCTGTGCGTTCCCACAGAGAGGGCCTCCTCAGGGTGCCTCCGGTCAGGGAATGCCGACTGGCGGCCCCCAGGGGGAGAGCCTTCTCTGTGGGTGCCCCGGCTTTGTGGAACCAACTGCCGGTGGAGCTCCGGACGGCATCGGACCTCCGAACTTTCCGTCGTGGTCTGAAGACCCATTTGTTTGAATTGGCCGGTCTGGCCTGATGGGGGAGCTGGGTTTTAAATTGTTATTTTAGATTGTATTATTGTTTTTTAATTGGGCATTGATTTAATCTCTGTTTTAACTTTTGTATAGTATTGTATTTTTATTTATATGCCCTGTGAACCGCCCTGAGTCCCCAGGGAGAAGGGCGGTATATAAATTAAATAAAACGTAAAACGTAAAACGTAAACTGTCAGGAAATTTCTCCTTAGTCCTAGGCGGGTTCTCACCTTGATTAGTTTCCATCTGTTGCTTCTTAACAAAAAAAGAGAGTTGGAAGGTACCCTGGAGGTCATCTAGTCCAACCCCTTGCTCAGGCAGGAAACTCTATACCATTTCAGTGGCTGTCCAGTCTCTTCTTAAAAACCTTCAGTGTTGGAGCATTCACCACTGAGGCAGGTTGTTCCACTGGTTAATTGTTCTCACTGTCAGGAAATTTCTCCTTAGTTCTAGGTTGCTTCTCTCCTTGATTAGTTTCCATCCGTTGCTTCTTGTCCTGCCTTTGGGCGCTTTGGAGAATAGCTTGACTCCCTCTTCTTTGGGGCAACCCCTAAGATACTGGAAGACGGCTATCGTGGCTCCTTCCTCCTTGCCAGAAAGTTTACTTTTTCCTCCTCTGCAATGCTGGCTTGCAGTGTCGCCTCCTCGGTGACCTAGTTTCTCTCTCGGAGGGTTAAGCTCTCCCCATGGTACGTGGCAGCCTCTCTGGCAACTTTTCCAGCCAGACGACGCCCGTTTAAGCTAATGTTCCCGGCCTTCAGAAACCCTGGTGCTACCTCCATCTCCTTCACGGCAGGTGCCACCTTTTAGCAGCTCAAACCATATTCCACTAAATTAGAGCCATGTTGATTTAGACAATTACTGGGTCAATCGCGCCTCCAATTCTGGGTGTCACGCCGAGATAACAGCCGCTGGGGTGGGGGGTGGGGGTGTTGAGGGGGGTGGGGAAGCAGAGAGGATTGGGGGGGGAAAAGGAAAGGAAAGAAATAGCGGACAGCTGGAACGGTGAGCCGCAATCTGCGAGGCTGTGATTTTCACCGGGAAAAAGAAAAGGTAAAATAAACGCCTCCGAAGGGCAAATGATAAATGATGTGTTTGGGATATTTTGAGAATTCAGAGGGGATTGAGGACTGTCCTTGAACCCCTGACCCAGCATCCCGGGATGACTTCATCACACTCTACTTGGGTGTCCCTAGCTTCCTCCCTTCCTGCCACTGTGGTTAAGCGAATCACAGCAGGCCTTAAGGGAGACATGTGGTCGTTAAATGAATCCGACTTTGCTTTTTGGAAGCCAGCTAGGAAGGTCGCAAAAGGGGACCACGAGACCCTGGGGACGCTGCACCCGTCGTAAATACAGGCAGGTTGCCAAGTGCCCCAATTCTTAGCATCATGCCAAGCCTCTGAATTTTGATCATGTGACTTTCCTGCAATCGCCGTAAGTGTGAGGACCAGTCGCAAGTCACTTATCCCGGTGATGTTTTAACTTCAAACAGTCATTAAACAAGTAAGTCCAGAAAAGTCCAGAAATATTTGTACCAAGGCCCCTGAATTCACGTAAGCCTCCTTAGTAGCATTTTTAGGTCTTTGAAGAGATTTAGGAGTTAACCTAAATCAGGGGTAGGCAACCGTGTGGACTTCAACTCCCAGAATTCCTGAGGCAGCCACGCTGAGGGGAAAGGGAGAGGGTTCCATGCTGATCCATGCTGGCTCAGGAATTCTGGGAGTTGAAGTCCACGAGTTATAAAGCGGCCTACGCCTAGGCCAGGAGTAGGCAAGCTTGGCTCTTTTATGACTCATGGACTTCAACTCCCAGAATTCCTCAGCCAGCTACGCTGAGGGGAAAGGGAGAGGTTTCCATGCTGAGCCATGTTGGCTCAGGAATTCTGGGAGTTGAAGTCCATGAGTCAGAAAAGAGCCAAGGTTGTCTACCCCTGACCTAAATCAAGACTTTATTTTAAAACCAGAATTAGGCAATTACTAAACGCAGAAACTGACTAGGACGAGGAGGGGGAAGATCTGGGTTCTAGTCTCTCCTTAGTCTCAGAAGATTTATGAGGGACTCTCCTGGGACTCTCAAAATCTCTCAAAATCACCATTCTGAACTCCATAAAGAAAGTCCACATTTAATTCTAACAAATAAAATTCCATAGTCAAGACAGCGGGCTGGCAAAGGACAATCCGTGGGCCTTTGAAGGACACTAATCTACAGCGCCCAGCCTCACTCTACTTTGGCCAGATGTTGTAAATCACCCCCATCTGGAGAGCTGCAAAGATTAAAATGTAATTATTACAAGGCAGTGACTTGGGTATCAATGCACGGACCAGCTTCAGCAACAGGGCTATCAGAATTCATGCAGTCCTGACGCCAAATGGACTTTGCAGACTCTGGAATAAGATGGGGGCTGTGTCAGGCAATTTATTTATTTATATCTTGCCTTTATTTTTATTTCTTTTATAAACTACCCAAGGTGGTGAACCTATCTAATGCTTCTTCTTCTTCCTATTTTGCCCACAACAACAACAACAACCCTGTGAGGTAGGTTGGGATGAGAGAGGGATACTGGTCCAAGGTCATCCAGCCAGCTTTCATGCCTAACACAGAACTAGAATTCCCAGTCTGCTGGTAATTGGTCCAAAGTCACCCAGCCAATTTTCATCTCTAAGTCAGGACTAGAACTTACCGTATCCTGGTGACTGGCCCAAAGTCACCCAAGTGGTTTTCATGTCTAAGGCAGGACTAGAACTTACTGTCTCCTGGTGATTGGTCCAAAGTCACCCAGCTGGCTTTCATGCCTAAGGTGGGACTAGAATTCACTGTCTCCTGGTGACTGGCCCAAAGTCACCCAGCCGACTTTCATGTCTAAGGCGGGACTAGAACTCACTATCTCCGGGTGATTGGTCCAAAGTCACCCAGCCGGCTTTCCTTTCATGTCTAAGGCGGGACTAGAACTCATTGTCTCCGGGTGATTGGTCCAAAGTCTCCCAGCCGACTTTCATGTCTAAGATGGGACTAGAATTCACTTTCTCCGAGTGATTGGTCCAAAGTCACCCAGCTGGCATTTTTCCCTAAGGTGAGACTAGAACTCATGATCTTGTGAGTTTTGTGTGAATACCGGATCTGAGTTTTCTCCAGATGGCTGACCCTAACCCATTTTAATCTTTACCCTTTAATCTAGTGTATTGCATGAATAATGTCAATCTACAGATAGTCCTCAGCGTCCAACTGGTTGCTTTGTGACCGTTCAAAGGTATGACAGACCACTGAAGCACTACTGACGGCCCGGATTCGAGATTCTGATGACCACCACTCACCCACCCGTCGCGTGATCACACGTGTTAGGCTTGGCAAGCAGCCCACATACATGGCTGTTTATAGCATCCTGCAGTGACGTGACTATGATTTTCGTCTTTGGTAAACTTTTAGTTTCCAGCAAATATATGTCCATTGGGCACAAGGGATTCATTTAATGACCGCTGTATTCACGTAACAGCCATCACATCCTCATACGACTGCCACATTTGCTCAGAGACCACCGTGTTCACTTAACAACTACGTCCACTTAACGAGCACAGCAAAAATGGCATTAAAATCAGATGCCATCATGTGATGACTCGCTTAACAGCCCGTATGACTTACGGCCATAATTCCCAGCTCAATTACGCTCGTAGGTCGAGGACCACCGGCGTTTTGAACCCCCCCCAACTTAGAACAAACTGAGCTATTTCTGCAAAATTCTGTCCAATTTTGCACAGCGTCATTCAGAAGCCTCTTTCCTTTCTCTGCTGGCGGACGATCCCTTGACCATGAGCCAGCCGTGTGCAGCAGCAACCAAAAAAGCTAATGCAATCCTGGGTTGCATAAACAGAGGCATAGAACTGAGATCGCGTGATATATTGGTACCGCTTTACAAAGCCCGAGTAAGGCCACACCTGGAATACTGCAGCCAACGTTGGCCACCATGTCACAAAAATGATGTTGGGAGTCTGGAAAAAATTCAGAGAAGAGCAACTAAGACGATCAAAGGCCTGGAGGCTAAAACGTACGAAGAACGGCTGCGGGACTTGGGTTTGGCCAGTCTAAAGAAAAGAAGAAATAGGGGAGACATGATAGCCGTGTTCCAGTATCTGAGGGGCTGCCACAAAGAAGACGGGGTCACATTATTCTCCAAAGCACCAAAGGGAAGGATGAGAAACAATGGTTGGAAACTGACCAAATAGAGAAGCAACCTGGAATTAAGGAGAAACTTCCTGACAGTGTGGATAATCAACCAGTGGAACAGCTTGCCCCCAGAAATTGTGGCGCTCCACCACTGGAGATTTTTAAGAATAGACTAGACATTCACCTGTCTGAGATGGTATAGGTCAGGGGTAAGCAACCTCGGCTCTTTTATGACTCATGGACTTCAACTCCCAGAATTCCTGAGCCAGCTTGGCTGGCTCAGGAATTCTGGGAGTTGAAGTCCATGAGTCATAAAAGAGCCGAGGTTGCCTACCCCTGGTATAGGGTCTCCTGCTTGAGCAGGGGGCTGGACTAGAAGACCTCCAAGGTCCCTTCCAGCTTCTATTCTATTCTATTCTATTCTATTCCATTCCATTCCATTCCATTCCATTCCATTCCATTCCATTCCATTCTATTCTATTCTATTCTATTCTATTCTATTCTATTCTATTCTATTCTATTCTATTCTATTCTATTCTATTCTATTCTATTCTATTCTATTCCATTCTATTCCATTCCATTCCATTCCATTCCATTCCATTCCATTCCATTCCATTCCATTCCATTCCATTCCATTCTATTCTATTCTATTCTATTCTATTCTATTCTATTCTATTCTATTCTATTCTATTCTATTCTATTAATAATTCATGTCTAAATAAGCACGCCAACGAGGGGAAATCACGTTCTTCTCTCGAGTTGGCAATTCCAGATTGATTTCTCTCCTAATATGCACTGGGTGGGGTGGGGGGTGAGGGGCGCGGAGGAAGGGAGTCTGTTAAAAAAAAAACCCAAAAACCCAACCTGAAAAAAACGTGTGTGTGGGCACATACCAACAAGATAATTGCACTTCAGGATTTCCTGTGAGTTCGGGAGGTCAGGTGCCTGTTCGAATCCTGCCCGCAGCCTTGACCTTGGGTGTCAAGAATTGTCAGCCTCCTCAAATTCACCTCTTCCAGCCTCTTCTGCCCCCTCTTAATGCGGCTGTTCCCTTGGGAGGCAATCAAATCTTCACCTGAATGTTTATTTCAAAACCAGAGCGTCAAAATATGTTAATGGGGCAGGTTTGTAATTATGCATTTAAAAGCAGAGAGAGGTGGGGCAGCTGAGTGGGGAGGAGAAGATGAAAGGAAGATTGCCTTGTCTGAGGCGGCGGGAGCCAGTTCTGGGGTCTAAAGTCACCGAATCTTAGAGGTGAACGGGACCCTGAAGGTCATGTAGTCCAGCTCTCCCCAACTCAGGGCAGTTTACTGTTTGTCTGAGCTTGGTTTGGCAAATTAGCTCTGTTTACTCAAGTGTCACATTGCTCTTGTCTGGAAGTTATTTTTTAACCTCAATATACAATTCAAAACTGCCTTGTTGAAATTCAAGACTATTATTCTATATCGTAGTTAATATATTTTCAGTTACTCAAGTTCTAAGACCTTATGGTCTGCAGTTATAACAGTCAGTCCGTCAATCAATCAATCAATCAATCAATCTCAATCAATTCATGCCTTGCATTCTGATCTGATTGTGAAAACCTATTGGTCTTTTTTATCCTTTGTTCATTTATTGATCGATTAGACCAGGGGTAGGCAACCTTGGCTCTTTTATGACTCGTGGACTTCAACTCCCAGAATTCCTGAGCCAGCCATGCTGAGGGGAAAGGGAGAGGTATCCAAGCGGAGCCATGCTGGCTCAGGAATTCTGGGAGTTGAAGTCCACGAGTCATAAAAGACCCAAGGTGGCCTAGCCCTGGATTAGAGCTATCTCACCTTTATAAGTAATGCAAGATGGGGAACATACCTAATACTCCCTCCTCCTATTTTCTCCACAACAACAACCCTGTGAGGTAGGTTGTGCTGAGAAGAATTGGACCACAGTCAACCAGTGGGCTTTTATGCCGAAGCAGAGACAACCACTGTCTCCTGGTAACTGAACTAAAGTCACCCAGCCGGCTTTCATATATTATATAAAGTGGGACTAGAACTCACCATATCCCAGGGATTGGCTCAAAGTCAACCAGCCAGCTGTCAGAATCCATTTATATCATATTCATAAATGTATGTTTAAAAACGTTGTTCCTGCATTCTGCCATCTCCCGAGGAGGAGGAGGAGGAAACGAATGTGTATTTATTTTATTTATTTATTTATTTATTTAATTTATATACCGCCCTTCTCTCAAGAGACTCAGGGCGGTTAACAGGGCAATACGTAAAAGACAGATACAAAAGTTAAAATTATTAAAACATGATTAAACAATGCCCATAGTACAAATTTAAAATTAAAGTCATAATAACAAACCCACCCCATCCCATCAGGCCAGGCCCGCTTCCTTAAAGAGATGGGTTTTAAGGTCGCGCCGGAAGGAGCGGAGGTCGGGCGCCATCCGGAGCTCTACCGGAAGATGGTTCCATAAGTCCGGTGCACCCACAGAGAACGCTCTCCCCCTGGGGGCCACCAGTCGGCATTCTTTGACCGGCGGCACCCTGAGGAGGCCCTCTCTGTGGGAGCGTACTGGGCGGAGGGAAGTTGACGCCGGCTGCAGGTGCTCCCCAAGGTATTCTGGACCCATGCCATGGAGGGCTTTGTAGGTCATTACCAACACCTTGAACCTCACCCGGAAGACAACTGGCAACCAATGCAGCTCGCGGAGCAAAGGTGTAACACGGGAGTATCGGGAGACCCCCGACACAACTCTCGCGGCTGCATTCTGTGCCAGCTGGAGCCTCCGAGTGGTCTTCAAGGGTAGCCCCATGTAGAGAGCGTTGCAGTAATCAAGACGAGAGGTCACGAGCGCATGAGTGACCATGCGCAAGGCATCCCGGTCTAGATAGGGCCGCAACTGGCGCACCAGGTGAACCTGGGCGAACGCCCCCCTAGTTACAGCTACAATATGGTCTTCTAAAGAGAGCTGTGAATCTAGGAGGACTCCCAAGTTGCGAGCCCTATCTACAGGAGGTAATGACTCACCCCCCATAATGAGGGGTGGGATATCCTGAATATCCCGGGATGCCGGTACGCACAGCCACTCCGTCTTGTCGGGGTTGAGACGAAGCCTGTTCCTCCCCATCCAGACCCGGACCGCCTCCAGGCACCGGGACATCACGTCGAGGGCATCACTGGGGTGGTTTGGGGTCGAAATGAAAAGTTGGGTATCATCAGCATACTGATGATACCCAACTCCAAAACCACGAATGATCTCACCCAGCGGTTTCATGTAGATGTTGAACAGAAGGGGCGAGAGGACCGACCCCTGAGGGACT
The DNA here is from genome assembly GCF_947247035.1 of Vipera ursinii. Taxonomy (NCBI): domain Eukaryota; kingdom Metazoa; phylum Chordata; class Lepidosauria; order Squamata; family Viperidae; genus Vipera; species Vipera ursinii. Next base: position 11,454,082 of record NC_139512.1, read on the forward strand.
CCACAAGCGAGAGGCCTCGCGGTCGACCTCTGCCCCCCCGTCAACACCGACTGCGAACATCCCAGGAGATAGGAGGAGAACCACTGAAGAACCGTGCCTCCCACTCCCAGTCCCCTGAGACGCCGCAGCAAGATACCATGGTCGATGGTATCGAAAGCCGCTGAGAGGTCTAATAGGACTAGAACAGAGGAGTATCCTCTGTCCCGAGCCCTCCAGAGATCATTCACCAGCGCGACCAATGCTGTCTCCGTGCTGTACCCAGGCCTGAAGCCCGATTGGTACGGGTCTAGATAATCCGCTTCATCCAGGACCAGAGGGAGCTGATGCGCCACCACACTCTCAACAACCTTCGCAAGGAAGCGAAGGTTGGAGACCGGACGAAAGTTATTCAAAACAGCCGGATCCAAGGTAGGCTTCTTGAGGAGAGGTCTCACCACCGCCTCCTTAAAGGCGGCGGGAAAACTGCCCTCACTCAAAGAAGCAGCTATAACCGCCTGGAACCAGCTTCGTGTCCCCTCCCGGGCTGCATAAACCAGCCAGGAAGGGCACGGGTCCAATAAACATGTGGTGGAGCTCAGCCTCCCCATGATCCTGTCCACTTCCTCCAAAGCCACAGGATCGAACTCCTCCCAGATGACATCGACAAGATCACTCGTGTCCTGATCGTCCGATACTGCCCAGTCGGAGTCCAAACCGGTCCGAATCCGAGCGATTTTGTCCGACAGATGTTGACTAAATTCCTCGGCATGCCCCTGCAAGGGATCCTCACTGACCTCCTGGTTGAGGAGGGAGCGGGTCACCCTAAACAGGGCGGCCGGGCGATTATCTGCGGACGCGATGAGGGCAGCGAAATAGTTAGATCTCGCTACCCTCATTGCAGCGAGATAAGACCTAATATGGGTTCTTAGTCGCAATCGGTCTGATTCAGATCGGGTGGACCTCCAGACGCTCTCTAGGCCCCGTCTCCGACGCTTCATCTCCCGGAGCTCCGCGGAAAACCATGGAGCCCATTGGGATCTGCGCCGGGTCAGGGGCCGCAAGGGTACAACTCGGTCAAGTGCCTCCGTGGCCGTCCTTTCCCAGGCCTCCACTAAGGCATCCGCCGAGCTGTGAGCTGGGGAGGCAGGTGGGGCCCCCAGCGCTGCCTGAAACCTCTCAGGGTCCATTAAGCGCCTGGGGCGGAACCATCTAGTTGGCTCAACAACCCCACGGTGGGGGGTGGCAAAACGGAAGACCAGCCGCAGGAGATGATGATCGGTCCATGACAGGGGCATAACAATTGGGGAGCCCCCACCAAGATCATCTAACCACCGACCAGATAAGAAAACCAAGTCAAGGGTGTGGCCTCCCTCATGGGTTGGTCCACGAATTACCTGCGTCAGGTCCATGGCCGTCATGGAAGCCATGAACTCCCGAGCTAACTCAGATACTCCTAATACTCCTCAGTATTGAGGCTGTATTAGGCATTTCAAAGGAAAAGAGAAGCCTTTTGAACTGGGGGAACAAAAGGGAGGACTAGCATCTGGCTTGTGTCACTGAAGAGAGCAATAAACATAAAAGGTCCTAAGTTCCTTTTTCCCATGAGAGGGATGATACGAGGTAAATGATGGGGGGGCTGACCAAATGGGGTTAAGGTGGGGTTGAACCGGGAACTCTTTATAAGGTTTTAGCTTGTAGAACAATATTAAGTCCTGTCTTGTATTCCTACAACCAAGCATGTCATAGTAAAGATTCTTTTTGGACAAGATTTGGCTCCAAGAGTTTTGTCTTCCTAAGACGTGGTTTGGGGTGGGTCCTGACTGCCATGCTGAGGGGAAAGGGAGAGGTTTCCAAGCTGAGCCATGCTGGTTCAGGAATTCTGGGAGTTGAAGTCCACGAGTCATAAAAGTGCCAAGGTTGCCTATCCCTGTCTCATATCGTGCAGATTTCTACCCAGAATCCCGTCAAATAGTTACAAACCAGAATGGGTCTTGCTGTGATTTTGGAAACTGTCATTTTCAATAGAAATACTCCATTGTTTATGACCACTCATTCAACGACCATTTGAAATTACGACAGCGCTGAACAAGAAGAAGTGGTGTCAACCCGTCCTTGCACTTACGACTGTCACAGCATCCCCACAGATCACAATCTGCACACTTAGCAACTAATATCCATCTATCCATCTATCTATCTATCTATCTATCTATCTATCTATCTATCATCTATCTATCTATCTATCTATCTATCTATCTATCTATCTATCTATCTATCATCTATCGATATAGATATAGATATAGATAATTGCAGCATCCTGGACTCCTGTGATCACCGCATGTGACCTTCCCAGCCAGCTTCCAACATGCAATGTCAGTTAACAACCATGTGATTCGCTTAATGACCAGGGCAAAAAAAGGATGCAAAACTGGGCACGGTCACATGTTGACTCACTTAATGACCACATTGCTTAGCAATGGACCTTCGTCTCCCAATTGTGTTCCTAAGTCTAGAACTCTCTCTATGTTCTGTCCCAGCTCATGTGAGTCCTTGTTATGCCCACAAGGAGAAACCCCTCTTCCAAGAAACAAGCAGGAACCGCAGAAAAAACCAACCCCTTTTATTCTCACAGACCTGAGTCAGTGTCCAAGGCAAACAAACAGAGTCCACAGAAACTCCATCCTCTACACGAACGGTTGCCTTTGGCAACCAGCACCTCCCACACCTTCCCTTTTATTATTCAGCCCAGGCATGGCTTCCTAATGCCTTCTCCTTTGCCTTTGGAGCCGCCCCATTGCATTCCTCTGTCCTACTCACTTCTCTTGCCGGCGTTTTCGTGCATCCTGGATATTTCCCAGCTATGCTTCATCACTGTCCAACTCAGCCTCCCAGCACAGCTGTGTCTCAGCTTGAGTGTGAGTAGAGGGGGCAGGCTCCTGGTCAGACTGTAAGTCTCAGAGCTCCTCAGAGCCTTCCTCTGACTCTGATGTCACTCTAGGCCCCTCCTCCTCCTCCTCCTCTGATTCATCAGACTCAGCTGCCGGATCCAGTGGCTGGCGAGGAATCACAACACTCGATTTGAAAAACAAATTAGGTGAGACCTGGATCAAAAGCAGTAACTGTGAGAGAGACCTTGGGGTCCACGTGGACGATCACGTGAATGTGTGCGGCAGCAGCCAAAAAAGGCTACTACAATCATGTGGAGTATTAGTACCGCTTTATAAAGCCTTAGTAAGGCCACACCTGGAATTCTGCACCCAGTTTTGGTCACCACATTACAAAAAAGATGTGGAGACTTTGGAAACAGTGCAGAGAAGAGCAACGAAGATGATCAAAGGCCTGGAGACTAAAACATACGAAGAACGGTTGCAGGATTTGGGTATGGCCAGTCCTGGAGAAAAGAAGGACTAGGGGGGACACGATAGCAGTATTCCAGTATTTGAGGGGTTGCCACAAAGAAGAGGGGTGTCAACTTATTTTCCAAAGCACCAGAAACAACGAATAGAAATTAATCAAGGAGAGAAGCAACCTGGAATTAGGGAGAAACTTCCTAACAGTGAGAACAGTTAACCAGTGGAACTTCTTACCTTCAGAAGCTGTGGATGCTCCATCACTGGAGGCTTTTAAGAAGAAACTGGACAGTCCCTTGTGTGAAACGTTAGGGTCTCCTGCTTGACTAGAAGGGTTGGACTGGAAGACCTCCAAGGTCCCTTCCAGCTGTGTTCTGAATGTGTTATAACCACTGTGGTCTCTACAATCTTCTCTATCTTAGATGGAACGTACCAAGCTGATTCAACCATTTGCTGTTGGAGATGGTTTCTAACCTCATAATTATGCCTTCTTTTGGGTGTAGCACAATTTTCCTTAAACTGGATTAAACTGGATTCTGGGCCTCAGTTTCTCGAACGCATCTATGCTGATGCTTCTCAAATCCCATCTTTGATGCCTTCAGAAGAGGTTGTTGAGCCCTTTCCTCATAAAGGTAGTCCTCTATTTACAACAGTTTATTTTCTGGCCGGGTTAGACTAGAAGGGGGCCGGTCTAGAAGACCTCTGAGTCCCTTCCAATTCTGTTATTCTGTTTAGTGACCGTTTAAAGTTACAAAGCACTGGAAAAAGTGGCGTATGACCATTTTTCACACCCGTGCAGTATCCCCACGGTCATGTGATCAAAATTCAGACACTTGACAACGGACTCATGTTTATGACGGTTGCAGTGTCCCGGGGTCATGTGATCCTGACAAGCCAGATTCACTTAACAACGGTGTTACTAACTGAACAATTGAAGTGCTTCCCTTGATGTCTGTGACACGAAAGGTCATCAAGTGGGGCAAAATTCACCCAACTGACTCACTTAGCAGCAGAAATTTTGGGCTCCGTTGTGGTCGTAAGTCGAGGACTGCCTGTATTTCTCTAGCCCGTTCCCTGCCTTCCTCATGAAATGTGAGGAAGAGACAGTGAATGTCCCCACAATGTATTTCTCTTTCCAAAGAGGCTGAGGGAGATCGCCGTATCTTTAATTCATGGTCCTCCAGATATATTTCTGGCCTACTCGGTTAGGCCTGAGTCATCATTCTCTTTCCGGTCTGCCTTGCCGAGGAAATATAGTTCATTTTAAAAAATAGATCTTCTCCGTGTTGGGAGATGAAGTCAGTCTCTTCACAGAGCAGGTGAAAAATGAAGCTCTTTTTCTTCAGCTGTTGTTAGAGGCACACAACTTAAAACTGACCACAGGCCTGGGTGTGGAGCTAGCTACATTCCGGGAGGCAGGGGGCTTTCAGCCTCATCAGGAATAATCTGGATCAGGGGGGGGGTCTCCAAACCTGGCAAGATGAAGACCACACCTGGAATACTGCAGCCAAGTTTGGTCACCATACCACAAAAAAGATGTGGAGAGTTTGGAAAAATTCAGAGAAGAGCAACTAAGACGATCCAAGGCCTGGAGGCTAAAAGATACGAAGAACGGCTGCGGGACTTGGGTTTGGCTAGCCTAAAGAAAAGAAGAAATAAGGGAGACATGATAGCCGTATTCCAGTACCTGGGGGGCTGCCACAAAGACGAGGGGGGTCACATTATTCATTGTTGTTAAGGAATTTGTTGTGCAGAGGTTGAAATATATTTTCAACCCAACATTGTAGGCTAGCACCATATGCCTAACAATTGTTATGTGCTCCTGGCCACTTTCCTTCGTGACCAGAGGCAAGCTCGCCTGATCAATAACCAGCCAAGACACAGCAAAGGCCTTTTCTTTTGTTTATTGCAATAAGTGGGAAGGGAAGCTATCAAAGCTTGGTTCTCTCCAACCTTTCAACCCAAAATATTCCCTCTCTTCTATACAGCCCTGTCCCAGCCGCCACATCCCTCCTCTTTCCCCATTAGCTGAGGTACTATGAGGTTACACTTTTTCTGATTGCCTCCTACCTATTTCCTGCTACATACTAAATCATACATCACATGTACATTAAAAATATAAAATATTAGACATATTCAATTGTTGGTTTTGAGTTCTGGGCCCCTTAGAACTAATAATAATAATAATAATTTTATTTATATACCGCCCTTCTCCCGAAGGACTCAGGGCGGTGAACAGGGCAGATATATAAAAAATACAAAAATACAAAAGTTAAAAGAAAATTAAACATATGCCCAGCTAAAAACAATAAATACAGATATTAAAAATGACCATAAAAACCCAACCCATCCCCCATCAGGCCAGGCCGGCTTGTTCAAATAAGAGTGTCTTCAGATCGCGACGGAAGGAGCGAAGGTCGGGTGCCATCCGGAGCTCAACCGGCAACCGATTCCATAGCTCCGGGGCACCCACAGAGAAGGCCCTCCCCCTGGGGGCCACCAATCGACATTCTCTGATCGGTGGCACCCTGAGGAGGCCCTCTCTGTGGGAGCGCACAGGGCGGAGGGAAGTTGATAGGTCCTTTCCTGTTTTTCAGTTTAGTTAAGTTTTCCTGGCTAGCCATTTTCTCTTACAGATGTTTTTACATCTTCTCTTCTTCCTTTCCCACTCTTAAGACCCAGCTAATTTTTTGCCTACGTATTTATCTTACATCCTGCCTTTATGCTATCCTTTCCTGTTTTCCAGCCATTATACTTTTGGGTACGCTTGTTTGTCCGTGCAGTAAGTTTCCACTGCAGCAAATTCCATTTTAAGTTGCTCTTTCAATCTTAAATTTTGAAGAGCTTTCCTTTACTTCTATCATTCATCAAAGCACCAGGACAAGAAACAATGGTTGGAGAAGCAACCTGGAATTAAGGAGAAACTTCCTGACAGTGAGGACAATTAACCAGTGGAACAGCTTGCCACCAGAAATTGTGGGCGCTCGATCACTGGAGGTTTTTAAGAAGAGGCTAGAATAGACAGTCACTTGTCTGAGATGGTATAGGTTCTCCTGCTTAAGCGGGAGCTGGACTAGAAGACCTCCAAGGTCCCTTCCAGCTCTTTTCTATTATTAAACTTGACAAGTTCAACTACCAGAATTCCTTAGGCAGCCATGTTGCGTTGAAGTCCACAAGGCTTAGATTAGGGGACTCCAGCCTCCATGCTAGTTGAGGAATTCTGGGAATTTGAGGTCCACAAGTTGTCAAGTTTGGGGTACCTAATTTAGATAGCTATAAGGGGCACGGTGGCTCAGTGGGTTAGGAAGCTGAGCTTGTCGATCAGAAGATTGGCAGTTTGGCGGGTCGAATCCCGAGTGCCGCGTAACAGAGTGAGCGCCTGTTACTCGTCCCAGCTTCTGCCAACCTAGCAGTTCGAAAGCACGTAAAAATGCAAGTAGAAAAATAGGGACCACTCCGGTGGGAAGGTAACAGCGTTCCATGCGCCTTTGGCATCTAGTCATGCCGGCCACATGACCACGGAGACGTCCTCAGACCAGTGCTGGCTCTTCGGCTTTGAAACAGAGATGAGCTAGTTGACAACGACTAGCACGCATGTGCGGGGGAACTTTTACCTTTACCTTAATTTAGATAGCTACTGTTCTCTTGGGGCAGAAAGAGTCGTTTTTAAAAAGAAAAAAAACAACAGGGTTTTTCAAACTACATCTGACAGCACAGGCAATTTTCCGTGCTAGTTTTGCCTCTTTGATCAGAAATTTCAAGATTTATTTTTATTTTGTAACCAAAAGGTTCCACAGTCTGAAAACGTTTGAAAACTCTGGACTTAGCATCAGGTCTTTCAAGCAAACTTTAAGGTCTGTGAATTGCCTGGCCACCATTGGTAGACTTCAATTCCCAGAATTCCCCAGCCAGCATACTTCCTAGAGCAGGGGTAGGCAACCTCGGCTCTTTTACGACTCATGGACTTCAACTCCCAGAATTCCTGAGCCAGCCATGCTGAGGGAAAAGGGAGAGGTTTCCAAGCTGAGCCATGCTGGCTCAGGAATTCTGGGAGTTGAAGTCCATGAGTCATAAAAGAGCGAAGGTTGCCTACCCCTGTCCTAGAGGTATCTGAAATTGATCAAGGAACAAAATGGTCACCATACAGAAATAGGAGGTTTATAAGGGAGGATAAAATATTTACCTATTGTCACCCAAATAGGTAACACCTTCGTTTGCATGGGAAGAATAAATTCCTTTGTCCTCCAGCACTACAAAGCCCATTCTTCTCTGCCAACTGAGATGACCTCATGGAAAACTAAACACATGGATAACAGCAGAGGAGTCTGAAATTTCTTCCTCTGATTGAAACTTGACCTAAAGAGCAAAGAGGGATATGATGGATGTTTCTGAAGTATTTGCAAGGAAGTCATACAGAAAACATAGCCTATTTCCTGTAGTAGTTCAGATGCTGGCCTAGAAACCAAGAGACAGTGAGTTCTAGTTCCACCTTAGGCCTGAAAGTCAGCTGGGTGACTTTGGGCCAATCATCAGAAGGCAGTGAGTTCTAGTCTTGCCTTAGGCATGAAAACTGGTTGGGTGATCTTGGGCTAATCACCAGAAGATGGTGAGTTCTAGTCCCGCCTTAGGCATGAAAGCCAGCTGGGTGACTTTGGCCAATCACCAGGAGACAGTGAGTTCTAGTCCCACCTTAGGCATGAAAAATGGTTGGATAACTTTGGGCCAATCACCAGGAGATGGTGAGTCCTAGTCCTGCCTTAGACATGAAAGCCAGCTGGGTGACTTTGGGTCAATCACCAGGAGACAATGAATTCTAATCCCCCTTTAGACATGAAAGCCAGCTGGGTGACTTTGGGCCAATCACCAGAAGACAATGAGTTCTAATCCCACCTTAGGCATGAAAGTCAGCCGGGTGACTTTGGGTCAATCACCAGGAGACGATGAGTTCTAGTCCCGCCTTAGGCATGAAAAATGGCTGGGTGACTTTGGGCCAATCACCAGGAGATGGTGAGTTCTAGTCCTGCCTTAGACATGAAAGCCAGCCGGGTGACTTTGGGTCAATCACCAGGAGACGGTGAGTTCCAGTCCCGCCTTAGGCATGAAAAATGGTTGGATGAATTTGGGCCAATCGCCAGGGAACGATGAGTTCTAGTTCCACCCGAGGCACAAAAGCTGGCTGATTGACTGGCTGATTGTTGTGGCAAAAACAGGAGGAGGAAAGATGTTGGATATTTTTGTTGCCTTAAGTTGTAAAAATAAAAAAGGCAGAATGGAAATAAATAAATGTAATTCCATTTATAGCGATGGCCTGGGTAGTCTCGCTCTGGTTTGACATTTCTGGAAGGGCTTTGAGAAGATAAAACTCAAAAACCCTGAAATTCGTCAAAGCTTTTCCGAGGCTAATGAGTGGAACGCAATGCAGCTTTCCACACACGCCCCAATTATCATCTTTTCAATTATTCTATTTAATGGATTCCTAACCTGCTTTTGAGGGCATGTTGTCCTCCCAACGTTGCCTGTTTACCGAGAGTTTTAATATGCTTTAAAAAAAACAGGACAATTACAATATGCCATTAAGTGAAAATCATTAAATTGGAACCAGCAGCAGCGGAAAGCACTCGGAGCAGAGCAGATGAGCCAAACGCAGCCTGGAATAAATATATATATATATATATCTTGAAGGAAACCGAAGTCAGAGAACCATACAGTTTTCCCCAAGTATGTGTCTTCTGACTAAATTATGGGCTTAAAAAAATATACCCCAAACTTCAAAACATGGATCTCCAGGCAGAAAGAATACATTCTGGGACCAATTTACTTTTCTTTAGATCAGTATTTTTCAAGCTCAGCAACAAGATGTGTGGATCGCAACTCCCAGAATTCCCACAAGTGCTGGTTGGGGAATTCTGGGAGTTGAAGTCCACAAATGTTGGCTGGGCAACACTAGCCAAATCTGGCACTAGATTCTGCCTTAGCAACCTTTTCCCTAAAAAGCAGCCGAGTCCCAAGATCCTTTATACATTTTATTGAAATTTTTCAAGGTGTCTCTATGAACACTGCAACCATCGTAAATATGAGTCAGTTGCCAAGCATCCAAATTCTGATCACGTGATCGTGGGGATGCTTCAACAGTTGTGTGAAAAAATAGTCGTAAGTCATTTTTCCCAGTGCCATTTGGACGTTCGCTAAATGAATCGTCGTAAAGTCAAAGGGCTACTTGTGGTTCTATTCATACCTATAAAGACGTCCAAAGTAGGAATATTTTAAAATTTAGGAGAGGAGATTACGTTCTCCCAGTTTATCTGCTCAAACACGAAATGCAAACCATCGTCGGTTGCAAATGAGATATGAACAATTATGTAAATATTAGAATAGGGAAGGCTATAAAAAGGAGATTCGGGCCGAGCTTTCCGGAGTTCTCCAAATTATACACCTCGCCGTTCTTTATGTGTCTCACTGAAGAAAAAAAGTGAAACACTTCGCCAAGCTTGACCGCGGGAATGTGCCTTTTAAATTGTGTGAATGTTGGCTTTGTCATTTTGGATCCAAGAGTTGACAGTTTTGAAACCATCAATTTCTATTTTGGGGAAGGGGGTCCCATCAAATCAGGTTTGATTTCCATTAGGATGAAAAAGCCTTGGCAATTTTTCTGGAAAGTGGTTTGTCTTGGTCTTCTTCTTAGGAGAGACTAAGAAGGACTCCTGGTTGATTAGCCCAAAGTCACCCAGCTGGCTTTCGTGCCTAAGGCGGGACTAGAACTCACCATCTCCTGGTGATTGACCAAAAGTCACTCAGCCGGCTTTCATGATTAAGGTGACTAGAACTTACAGTTACCTGGTGACTGGCCTTAAGTCATCCAGCTGGCTTTCATGCCTAAAGGAAAGACTAAAACCAGTGGTGGGATTCAGCCGGTTCACACCACTTTGGCAGAACCCGTAACTAATTTTTGTTGCCCAGGCCCAGAACAGACTTCCGGAAGTGACATCCCGCACAGAGAACCGGTTGTTCATCTATTTGAATCCCACCCCTGACTAGAACTCACCATCTCCTGGTGATTGGCCCAAAGTCACCCGGCCGATTTTTGTGCCTAAGGTGGGAGTAGAACTTACCACCTGCTGGTGAGTGGCTCAATGTCAGGGGTCTTCAAACTTGGCAACTGTTCTGTACCAGCCTGCTACCGGCCCTGCAGCAAAAGCAGGGACAACCCCTTTACAAACGGCAAGAGGCTGGAATAAAGCCTGCCAAATTTATTAACATAAAACAGAGCAAGACAAGACACCAACCATGAAACAGGAGCTATGAAACAGGAACTATCCAAGCGGTTGCCTTCAGCAAACCACCCCTCCCAGACATTCCCCTTAAATACAGTTCAGGGCGTGGCCTCTCTCTGCCTCCTTCCGAGGTGCCCCATTGCCTTCCTCTGTTTACTCCTGATTGACTGCCTCCTGCGTCGGGCGTCCTTGAACAGGGCCAGCTGTGGGTCATCTTCATCCACACTGTCAGGCTCACACAGCTGGGTCTCCGTGGTGACCAAGTGGTAGGGGCCTGGCTGAGGGCTCTCATCAGCAAGATCTTCAACCCCCTCAGCAAGGTCTTCAACACCCCCCTCCTCCTCCTCTGAGTCGTCCGACCCAACTGCCGAACCCACAGGCTGACCCTGAATCACAACAGCAACTTTAAGACTTGTGGACTTCAACTCCCAGAATTCCTCAGCCAGCCCTGGGAATTCTGGGAGTTGAAGTCGACAAGTCTTAAAGTTTCCAAGTCTGAAGACCCCTGCTCAAAGTCAACCAGCCAGTTTCATGCTTAAGGCTGGACTAGAACTCGTTTCTGAGTGATTGACCCAAAATCACCCAGCCGGCTTTCATGCCTAAAGGAGAGACTAGAACTCACTGCTTCCTGGTGATCGGCCCGGAGTCACCCAGCCAGCTATCATGCCTAGGGTGGGAGTAGAACTCGCCATCTCCTGGTGATTAGACCAAAGTCACCAGCTGTTCTGTCCCAGCCTATGTGAGTCCTTGTTATGCTCACAAGGAGAAACTCCTCACAAGGAGTTAAAGTCCAAGGCAAACAAACACAGTCCACAGAAACTCCATCCTCAACACGAATGGTTGCCTTCAGCAACCAGCACCTCCCACACCTTCCCTTTTATAATTCAGCCTAGGCGTGGCTTCCTAATGCCCTCTCCTTCACCTTTGGAGCCACCCCACTGCATTCCTCTGTCCTACTCGCTTCTCTTGCCGGCACTTTCATGCATCCTGGATATTTCCCAGCTGTGCTTCATCACTGTCCGACTCAGGCTCCCAGCACAGCTGTGACTCAGTCTGAGCGTGAGTAGAGGGGCCGGGCTCCTTGTCCGACTGTAAGTCTCGGAGCAACTCAGAGCCTTCCTCTGATGTCACACCAGGCCCCTCCTCCTCCTCCTCCTCCTCGGATTCCTCAGACTCAGCTGCCAGATCCACTGGCTGGTGAGGAATGACACCACCAGCCGGCTTTCATTCCTGAGGTGGATTAGGACTCACCATTTCCTGGATTCTAGGCTAGCATCTTCACTACTAAACCAAACCGTTTTGCTGGTCAGCTTGGTAACTTAGCCGAAAATTCACTCTGAAGCTGGATTGAACTATATTTCCAGACGCAGCTGGACTTTGCTGACTGTTGGCTTGCAGAAACCAGGGAAGCCCTATTCCGATTGACTGGACTTGGAAACGTGGTTTGGTTGAGCCAATCCTTTCTAAGCCTTCTGAGAGAAATGGAGCATTTGATTGCCCAGAGCTTGTGCCAGCTTTGTAATCTTTTAGTCTGACGGGCCTGGGTGTAACTGTTATCAGAATGGCGTTTTAGTGGGAAGAGAACAATCGAGTTTGAATCGATCTGATTATTATGTATTTGCCAGGTCAGAAAAAGTTACAGAATAGCAGAGTTGGAAGGGACCTTGGAGGTCTTCTAGTCCAACCCCCTGCTCAAGCAGCAGACCCTATACCATTTCAGACCCTAGACCTGTCCAGCCTCTTCTTAAAAACCTCCAGTGATGGAGCACCCCCAACTTCTGGAGGCAAAACATTCCACTGATTAATCGTTCTCCCTGTTAGGAAGTTTCTCCTTAATTCCAGGTTGCTTCCCTCTTTGATTAGTTTCCATCCGTTGCTTCTTGTCCTACCTTTTGGTGCATTGGAGCAGCAGCCACCCACCCACACACACACACAACCTTTTGGGCACTGGTTCCACGGTGAAAAGTTTTTCCACGGACCGGAGGGGACATGGTTTTGCATGCTGCTTGTATCCCGTAGATGGGGTTTCACTTGTTTGCGTGGCCCAGTTGATGGCATGCCACGGCCTGGTACCGGTCCATGGCGTGGGGCTTGGGAACCCCTGCTTTGGAGAATAGGTTAATAGGTTGACCGCCTTTACTTTCTGGCAACCCCTCAAATATTGAAAGGCTGCGATCATGTCACCCCTGGTCCTTCTTTTCATTAAACTAGACATCCTTAGTTCCTGCCGCCGTTCTTCGTATGTTTTAGCCTCCAGTCCCCTGATCCTCTTTGTTGCTCTTCTCTGCATTTTTATTTCTTGATGTGCACAGACCTGAAGGAACAGATTTCGAGAGAGATCCTCAAGGAGAAAAACCTGCCTGTGTGATCCCTCGGAATCGAAAATGACACCCTGGCACATAATTGTTTGATCGACCCTTAAAGTGAAAAAAAAAAGGTTTATGGCCATTTTTCACCCTTACGGGCGTTGCAGCCTCCCAATGGTCACATGATCAAAATTCTTGGCACTTAGCATCTATTTATCATGGTTTGCAGAGTCCCAAGGTCATGTGAACACTTTTTGGGACAAGCAAAGTCAACGGACGGGGGAAGCCCGTTTGACTTTAACAATTTGTGTTACTAACTCGACAATGCCGTGATTCACTTAATGGCGGTGGAAAGAGAGCTTGCAAAACTCACTGAACAACTTCCTCATTTAGCCACCAAAATTTTGGCTTAGCTGAGAGTTGAAGGCCACCTGTAATTGTATTGAATTGGATTGAACTGAAACTGAAGTCGTTTGTACAGTATTAACTCTAGAAAGGGTACAGAGAAGAGCAACACAGATGATCAGGGGACTGGAGGCTGAAACATATGAGGAACTGTTGCTGGAATTGGGTATGTCTAGTCTGATTAAGAGAAGGATGAGGGGTGACATGATAGCAGTGTTCCAGTATCTCAGGGGCTGCCTCAAAGAAGAGGGAGTCAAGCTGTTCTCCAAAGCACCAGAAGGCAGGACAAGAAGCAACGGATGGAAACTCGTCAAGGAGAGAAGCAACCTAGAACTAAGGAGAAACTTCCTGACAGTTAGAACAATTAACCAGTGGAACAACCTGCCTACAGAAGCTGTGACTGCTCCAACATTAGACGTTTTTAAGACGAGACTGGACAGCCATTTGCCTGAAATGGTATAAGGTTTCCTGCCTGAGCAGGGGGTTGGACTAGATGACCTCCAAGGTCCCTTCCAACTTTATTATTATTATTATTATTATTATTATTATTATTATTATTATTATTATTATTATTATTATTATTATTATGTGGAATTCAGTTCAGTTTTCAAACATCTCTCCAAAGGGCTTCGAACCCAAGGACCCAGTGGCTGTCTTTTTTTGACCACACTCATAATAATAATAATAATAATAATAATAATAATAATAATAATAATAATAATAATAATAATAATGATGATGATGATGATGTTGGAAGGGACCTTGGAGGTCATCTAGTCCAACCCCCTGCTCAGGCAGGAAACCCTACACCATTTCAGACAAGTGGCTGTCCAGTCTCTTCTTAAAAACTTCCAGCGTTGGAGCATTCACCGCTTCCGGAGGCAGGTTGTTCCCCTGGTTAATTGTTCTCATTGTCAGGGAATTTCTCCTTCGTTCTAGGTTGCTTCTCTCCTTGGTTAGTTTCCATCCGTTGCTTCTTATCCTGCCTTCAGGCGCTTTGGAGAATAGCTTGACTCCCTCTTCTTTGGGGCAGCCCCTGAGATATTGGAAGACTGCTATCCTGTCCACCCTCGTCCTTCTCTTGAAGACCCCTGACTTCACCCCAGCAGCCTGCAGCGCGAGTCAAGCACATCCAGCTGAGAAAAATAGGCCTTTTGGTACCAAACAGATTTAAAAGCTATTGGGCTGGTCAAATGTTCACTGAAATCAGTCTCAATCTCCAGTATTTAAACGGTTCTGCGAACGAAGAAATGAAGTGTTCTTTTTTACTAAAACGTATCTCGGTACAGGTTGACTTCCAGTCAATCACCAGGAGACAGTGAGTTCTAGTCCCACCTTAGGCATGAAAATCAGCTGGGTGACCTTGGACCAATCACCAGGAGAGGGTGAGTTCTAGTCCTGTCTTAGGCAAGAAAAGCAGGCTGGTTGGTTTGGGGCCAATCGCCAGCAGATGGTGAGTTCTAGTTCTGCCTTAGGCATGAAAGGCGGCTTGGTGACTTTGGATCCATCACCGGGAGATGGTGAGTTCTAGTCCCACCTTAGCCATGAAAGTCAGCTGGGTGACTTCGGGCCAATCACCAGGAGTTCTAGTCCTACCTAAGCCTGAAAGCCAGCTGGGTGACTTTGGGCCAATCACCAGGAGATGGTGAGTTCTAGCCCACCTTAGCCATGAAAGTCAGCTGGGTGACTTCAGGTCAATCACTAGGAGAGGGAGTTCTAGTCCTACCTAAGCCTGAAAGCCAGCTGGGTGACTTTGGGCAAATCACCAGGAGATGGTGAGTTCTAGCCTACCTTAGCCATGACAGTCAGCTGGGTGACTTCGGGCCAATCACCAGGAGATAGGGAGTTCTAGTCCTACCTAAGCCTGAAAGCCAGCTGGGTGACTTTGGGCCAATCACCAGGAGATGGTGAGTTCTAGCCTACCTTAGCCATGAAAGTCAGCTGGGTGACTTCAGGCTAGTCTGTCTCTGTGAGGATTGCCTTCCTATCGTCCCTGAACGAGAGAGCTGCTCTGATAAATTGTGCTGACTTTCCTTTATTTCAGCATCCTGTTCTAAGCAGGCACAGCTGGGAAGCTGAAAGCAGGGCACAGAAGTGTTAGTAACCACCCACTCCTGTTTTCCAACTGTTCTTCAGAAACAAACTGCTTCTGATCCACAAGATAACGGAGAGGACTCTTTAATAGCTTTATTTTCCCTCTGGAGTTTGGTTCGCCCATTTCTGAAACAATTGCAACCAGTGCTTTTTTTTTTTCTTGTCGTAGAACGCAGAGTTCCGGCACCTTTTTTTCCCGATGGATTTTCCAAGTTTTCAAAGGAACTTTTGAAAATTTGATGTTTGGCCCATGTGGACTTGAATCGCCCTGTTCAGCGTAGCAGGGCTGTACCAGGAAGATGCCAGAGTCGAAAAAAAGAAAAAGAACTGGAAAAAATTAGGAAATATCACGACCTGGCCATCGAAATGGCGCGATTGTGGATGAAACGTGTAACAGGGATGCCCATTGTCATCGGGGCACTGTGTCTGAAAAGTCGTGGGAACATAGGGTGGAAAAGGTTGTCGAGAATGAGAGGGTGAAGATCTTGTGGTACGGCTGGATGACAGATTAAATAGATGGAAAACCCAAAGCTTTGCATGGACAGCATTTGAAAAACATTGAAGGAAAATGCGACAACAACTTGACATGGGCATGGCTTAAAATGGGAACCATCAAGAAGAAAACGGAAGGCTTAATACTGGCTGCTCAAGGACAAGCACTACAAACTAATGCCATGAAAGCGAAGATACAAAAATCCACTGACAATCCAAATTGCCGACGTTGCAACGACAAAGTTGAAACTGTTTCACATTTAATATGTGAGTGCAGCAAAATCGCGCAAACTGATTACAAAACTAGACATGACCGAGTTGCTAAACTAATCCACTGGGCATTGTGTAAAAAATACGACTTGCCTGTGTCCAAAAAGTCATGGGAACATAGGGTGGAAAAAGTTGTTGAGAATGAGAGGGTGAAGATCTTGTGGGACTTCTGAATACAGACAGATTGCCATTCGGAACACAACACACCAGATAGCGCAGTCGTAGAGAACCGAAGCATACAGCTGATTGATATCGCTGTACCAGGAGGTGCCAGAGTCGAAGAAAAAGAACTGGAAAAAATTACGAAATACCGCAACCTGGCCATTGAAATGGCACGGTTATGGATGAAATGTGTCACAGGGATACCCATTTTCATTGGGGCACAGGGAACCGTGTCCAAAACTTTGCAAAACACATCAAGGAACTGCAGCTTCCTGCAATAACTCCGGCAATGCTGCAAAAAACTGCGCTACTCGGAACATCTTATATTTTAAGGAGATACCTGGTTGATACCTAGGATGCTGGCAGCAACCCGTGTCAGCCATCAGCGCCAGTGAATTTGAGTGTTCAGTTGACTGAGGTTCATGTTTAATGAATAAAATAATAATAATAATAATAATAATAATAATAATAATAATAATAATAATAATAATAATGATGATGATGATGATGATGATGATGATGATGATGTTGGAAGGGACCTTGGAGGTCATCTAGTTTATGACGGTCGGAGTCTCCTGGGGTCACGTGATCCCCTTTGGAAACCTTCTGACAAGCAAAGTCAACGGGGGAAGTCGGGTTCACTCAACAATCAGGTTGCTAACTTATCAGCTGCAGTGATTCCCTTAACAACTGTGGCCCAAAAGGTCATAAAACGGGGCAAAATTCACTTAACAAATGTGTCCCTTAACGACTGAAATTGGGGTGGGGGGGCAATCGAGGTCGTAAAGTCGCAGAATGCCTGTAAGTAGGTTGTAAAATTGGGCGCAACTCTCTTAGCCACCACCTTGCTTAGCAAGGGGACCTCTAGCCTGTCTTTCTGGTCGTAAGTCGGGGACTAGCCTGCTTTCCCACATTTCCTGCTGTGCCCCATCTGTGGCTTTTTGGCACCTGCTCCCCACGTCCCTCTCTTTCCTCCTAACCCCCCCTTACCCTTTATCCCTGATTTATTAGAGGGGTCGTTTGCCAAGGACTCTGGAATCAAACACCTCATCTAAGAGCCTAAATTGGTGTTAATTAGCTCAGCGGGGAAGCTGCCTTTTCCCACGAAGTTTATCTCCGAAACTACTATTAACTTTGACAATGCGAAGAGGTAAATTTCCGAGACTTTTAATTTAAACCTCGGCCTAATCAGACAGATTAGGGATGTTATCCTGTGGTTTATATGTAAATAACTATCAACACTGGGGCTTTCAGTCTCCCGGAACAGAAATTGCCAGAAGAGGCTAGAAAGGGTTATATTGTGATAGGAAGTCCTCGACTTACGACGATAATTGAGGCTGGAGTTTCCTTTGCTAAGAAAGGCCTGGTTGAGCCCCACATTACTGTTGTTAAGTCAGTTTTGCCCCATTTTGCGTCCTGCTTTGCCACAGATGTTAAGTGAATCACAATAATAATAATGACAATGACAATAATAGTAATAATAATAATAATAATAATAATAATAATAATAATAATAGTAATAATGATGATGATGATGATGATGATGATGATGATGATGATGGAAGGTACCTTGGAGGTCATCTACTCCAACCCCCTGCTTAGGCAGGAAACCCTATAATTAAGTGAATCATGTGGGTTATTAAGTGATCATCTTTATTGCTCTTCTCTGCAATTTTGAGGCTCCCACTTGACCAAGTGGACATTTGTCATAAAGTGAATGCTGTGGTCATTAAGCAAACACCATAATACAGATAGTCCTCAACTTACAACAGTTCACTGTAAGGCCACACTTGGAATCCTACTTCCAGTTTTGGTCACCACAATACAAAAAAGAGGTTGAGACTCTGGAAAGAGTACAGAGAAGAGCAACAAAGATGATCAGGGGACTGGAGGCTAAAACATAGAAAGAACGGTTGCTGGAATTCGGTAAGTGTATAGCTTAATGAAGAGAAGGATGAGGGGGGACAGGATAGCAGCCTTCCAATATCTCAGGGGATGCCCCAAAGAAGAGGGAGTCAAGCTATTCTCCAAAGCGCCTGAAGGCAGGAGAAGAAGCAATGGATGGAAACTAATCAAGGAGAGAAGCAACCTAGAACTAAGGAGAAACTTCCTGACAGTCAGAACAACTAACCAGTGGAACAACCTGCCTCTAGAAGTGGTGAACGCTCCAAGACTGGAATTTTTTAAGAAGAGACTGGACAGCCATTTGTCCGAAATGGTATAGGGTTTCCTGCCTGAGCAGGGGGTTGGACTAGATGACCTCCAAGGTCTCTTCCAAGGTATCATCATCATCATCATCATCATCATCATCATTATTATTATTATTATTATTATTATTATTATTATTATTATTATTATTATTATTATTATTATTGATCATCGCACAGTCAGCCAGATGTTCAGACTGGATTTGGCATTTTTGTCTACCTATCGAGTTGTTGTTATTGTTGTTGTTGTTATTATTATCATTATTATTATTATTGTGACCAAAATAACAACATCCCTAAAAGAAGTGAATTAGGACCATTTTTCACCCTTACAATCACATGATTAAAATCCGGACGCTTGGATACTGACTTGTATTTATGATGGTCGCAGTGTGTCCCGGGGTCAAGTGAACACCATTTGCAGCCTTCTGACAAGCAAAGTCAATGGGGGGGGGGAAACAGCCCAATTTCACTTAACGACCAGGTTATTCACTTAACAACTGCAGTGATTCACTTAACAACCGTGGCAAGAAAAGTCGTAAAGTGGGTCAAAACTCACTGAACAAATGTCTCACTTAGCAACATAAATGTTGGGCTCAATTATGGTCATAAGTCAAGGACTGCTTGTATATAAGACACAATAAACGCAGAATATAAATAGATAAATAGATCTATATCCCGGCTTTATTTTTATTTTTATTTTTTATAAACAGCTCAAGATGGTGGACTTAAGTAATAGGAAGTGGAAGACGTCATTCTCCCCCCTTCTCCTCCTCTTTTCCCCACAACAACATCCCTGTGAGGTGGGCTGGGCTTAGAGGCAGGGATTGGCCCAAAGTCAAGTAGCTGGCTTTCATATATAAGGCAGGACTAGAACTCACCACCTTCTGGTGATTGGCCCGTCAGCCACTTTTCATGGCTAAGGCGGCACTAGAACTCAACATCTCCCAGTTATTGGCCCACCTGCCCAACTTCATGCCCAAGGCGGGACTAGAAGTCACTGCCTCCTGGTGATTGGCTCAGAGTCACCCAGCTTAAGGCCAGACTAGAACTCACTGCCTCCTGATTTCTAGTCTGGTGCCGCCTCTTTCATTTCTCTCTTTTTCAACTCTCCCCGTCTGATTTTTCTTTGACCAGCCATTCTTTCGGCCACATCTTCCCCAAACAAGCTGTAGGTTTCATCCACCGATAAATACTCCGCGGAAGTATTTGTATGCCCAGGAAGTTCTTTTTTTTTTTTTGGCCTTTCAAAAAAAAAAAAAAAGCATCCTTACAAAAAAATTAAAAACAGCCTAAAAAGTAAACCTTCTTTACAAATTTATCTTTACACCTTTTACAACTGGGTGTGAGTGGACACTTTTAACCCGCTGTCAAGCTGATTAGCTCCGGGGAATAAAATGAAATAAAAGGCGAATGACATCGGCACAGTCTGAGGTTTTGCAAGACAATATCGGGTGGACGGTGCCTGGTGGGGTCGACTCCATCTATCACGGGACAGTTTGAGCAAAGCCAGAGGGAGGAAGGGCCGGGCTGGGGGAGGGGAAGAAGGATGAGAAGTGGAAAGATGGAAGCTCGACTAGATGTCTGGGAGCCTCTGCCAAGCAGGGACGGTGGAGTTCAATTGCACATCACCTTTCACCCATGCCTGCAGGTGCTGACCCTGTCACCTCTGTAGCTCCACCGTGGAGCGGGTCAAAAAAGTCAAAATGGCCACCGTAATGACATGATGAAATACCTGCACCTAGCTACTCTTCCCTTCCCTTCCCTTCCCTTCCCTTCCCTTCCCTTCCCTTCCCTTCCCTTCCCTTCCCTTCCCTAGAATAGAATAGAATAGAACAGAGAACAGAACAGAATAGAATATGGAAAGGAATGAGAATAGAATAGAATAGAATAGAATAGAATAGAATAGAATAGAATAGAATAGAATAGAATAGAATAGATGGAAAATTAGAATAGCATAGCATAAAATAGATGGAAAATGAATAGAATAGAATAGAATAGAATAGAATAGAATAGAATAGAATAGAATAGAATAGAATAGAACAGAACAGAACAGAACAGGAATAGAAT
>NC_139512.1:11474884-11482384 GCF_947247035.1 Vipera ursinii
CTGAGGGGCTGCCACAAAGAAGAGGGGGGGTCACGTTATTCTCCAGAGCACCGGAAAGAAGGACGAGAAACAACGGTTGGAAACTGATCAAAGAGAGGAACAATCTGGAATTGAGGAGAAACTCTCTGATAGTGAGGACAATCAACCAGTGGAACAGCTTGCCACCAGAAATCCCTTGAGATTTTTAAGAAGAGAGTGGACAGTCACTTATCTGAGATGGTAACAGGTTCTGGTTGAGCAGTGGGGCTGGACTAGAAGGCCTCCAGGGTCCCTCCCAGCTCTATTCTGTTCTAAAGTTTCCACTAATTAATCATTCTAATTGTCAGGAAATTTCCCCTTAGTTCTAGGTTTATTTATTTATTTAACTGATTTTTATATACCGCCCTATTCCCGAAGGACTCAGGGCGGTTTACAGGGCGAGTTAAAACAATACAAATAAGTACACTTTAAAATAGAATTAAATTAAGACTAGCCCACCATTAAACAAATTAAAATTAAAATTGCTCCTCTCCATGATTAGTTTCCATCTATTGTTTCTTGTCCTGCCTTCAGATGCTTTGGAGAACAGCTTGACAACCTCCCAAATATTGGGAGACTGCTATCATGTCACCACGAGTCCTTCTTTTCATTAAACTACCCAATTCCTGCAACCGTTCTTCCTATGTGGGGGGAATTGTAATATGTAGTAATTTTAAGGGCATAATGTTTAATGGCTTTTTAATTTTTGTATAATATTTTTATTGTGTATTGCCCTGTTCACCGCCCTGAGTCCTTCGGGAGAAGGGCGGTATAGAAATCAAATTATTAAATTAAATTAAATTAAATTAAATGTGGGGGAAAAAACCCAGCAGCTTTTAATAAAAGTATTCAGAGGATATTCCGAGAACAGAATAAAAACATGAGGACAAGTAGTCCTCAACTTCCAATAATTCATTTAATGACCACTCAAAGTTACAACAGCATTGAAAAAATTACTATTCCTATTTCTATTTCCACATGTATGACCGTTTCAGCATGCCCCTGGTTACGTGATCAAAATTCAGAGGCTTGGAAATTTGACTCTTATTTATGACCTTTGCGGTCCTGTGATTCGCTTTTGGGACCTTCTCACAAGCAGAGTCAACGGGGAAGCCAGATTCACTTAACGACCAAGTGACTAATTTAACACCTGCAGTGATTCACTTAACAACAGTGACAAGAAAGCATGTAAAATGGAGCAAAACTGACCTAACAAATGCCTCCCTTAGCAACAGAGATTTTGATAATAATAATAATAATAATAATAATAATAATAATAATAATAATAATAATAATAGTAGTAGTAGTAGTAGTAGTAGTAGTAGTAGTAGTAGTAATAGTAATAATAATAAAGTTGGAAGGGACCTTGGAGGTCATCTAGTCCAACCCCCTCTTAGGCAGGAAACCCTATACCATTTCAGGCAAATGGCTGTCCAGTCTCTTCTTAAAAACTTCCAGTGTTGGAACATTCACCGCTTCTGGAGGCAGGTTGTTCCACTGGTTAATTGTTCTCACTGTCAGGAAATTTCTCCTTAGTTCTAGGTTGCTTCTCTCCTTGATTAGTTTCCATCCGTGGCGTCTTGTCCTGCCTTCAGGTGCTTTGGAAAATAGCTTGACTCCCTCTTCTTTGTAATAACCAATGGAAGATGCCACCACAGTAAGTGGCCAATTTTTGGAAGGAACATGTCCAAGCAAACAGGTACAGAAGATAGAATTATAGGCTTGAAAGGGACCTTTGAGATCATCTAGTCCAACCCCCTGCTCAGGCAGGAAACCCTATACCATTTCAGGCAAATGGCTGTCCAGTCTCTTCTTAAAAACTTCCAGTGTTGGAGCATTCACCGCCTCTGGAGGCAGGTAGTTCCACTGGTTAATTGTTCTGACTGTCAGGAAGTTTCTCCTTAGTTCTAGGTTGCTTCTCTCTTTGATCGGTTTCCATCCGTTGCTTCTTGTCCTGCTTTCAGGTGCTTTGGGGAATAGCTTGACTCCCTCTTCTTTGGGGCAGCCCCTGAGATACTGGAAGACCCCTGTCATGTCCCCCCCTCGTCCTTCTCTTCATTAAACTAAGACATACCCAATTCCAACAACCGTTCCCTGTTAGCTTTGGTCAAGTCAGCTTCCCCTTTTCATTCTCCACACTTTTGTTTCTCACCTGTAGGAACCCTTCTGCAGTTTGGGAAACAAAACCAGTCAATATTGCTTCTGGACCGTAGAGCCTTTCCGATTCTTGTTAATTATTGTAAACTTCCACCCACAGCTTCTGGAGGCAGGTCGTTCCACTGGTTAATTGTTCTGACTGTCAGGAAGTTTCTCCTTAGTTCCAGGTTGATTCTCTCTTTGGTTAGTTTCCATCCGTTGCTTCTTGTCCTGCCTTCAGGTGCTTTGGAGAACAGCTTGACTGCCTCTTCTTTGGGGCAGCCCCTGGTCATAAGTAGAGGAACACCTGTAATACATAGGTTAAAAACATGAAATAAAATTGATAAAATAAAATGAAAGGGTGAAATAAGATAAAACCAAGTGATAAGACAAAGTGAAAAATAAAATAAAGTAAAACAAAAGTAAAACCAATTCCCCAAAGCACCGTATCTCTCCCCCCCCCGTCTCAGCACTGCCTCTTATCTCCCCCTCCCCAATCCCCCACCTCTAAAAATAACACAATGAGATTTGTTTGTGTATCTCCCCCTTTCCTCTTAAGACAAGATAATTGCTGTGCAAGAGAATTCAGATTTATGCAAACACCTGAAGAGACCTCCAATTTCTCTTTTGCATACAGATGAGTTGGTGGGAGAGAAGGGCGGGGGGGGGGAGAGAGAGAAATTTGCAAATTTGAAAATGGTTTTTCTCTTCCACCACCACCACCACCCCCATGGCTGAAAAAAGTGCAATTCGCAAGTGACACCCCCCCCCAAAAAAAAGCTGCCTTGGTGAAAAGAGAGGGGAAAGTAATCCGTGTATCCTCGACTTACAACTGTTCGTTTAGCGTCCGTTCGAAGTCGCAACGGCACTAGGAAAAAAAATCTGACTTCCCAAAGAGGAACCAGGTTGCCAAGCGTTTATTCGGTGAATTCTGTATTCTGCAAAGTCCTGACTCACAACACACCAGATTTAACTGGTGGTTGAAAAGAAGAAAACGTGAACGGTTGACGCAGCAGAAACCGGGACATGACAAAATAAAAGGCGAGGGATTGCAGAAGATCGGAAAGGATCAAGGGCTGTACGTTGAAATTGAAAATTGTGGCATAAACCAGCTGTGGCTTATTGGCACACTGGGGGCCGTACCGAAAAATCTTTTGACGGTACTTAGAAAATCTGCAGATTGACAAAATTTCCACCTGCCAGTTACAAAAGGCCAGACTGGCTTGGCTCTGCACACAAGCCCTGCCGATACATTACGACATCCTCGGTTCTTGGGAAGAACTCAACGCGAATGGAGGCCAACAGCCCCAGCTAAACAACCGGCAGCTGTGGCTTCACACTGTTGTGTATATAATAACGAGAGGCTTGTTTTCCAGACCTTGTGAGAATCAGGCAGAAGAAAACAGCCCAACGCTTTCTGGATGAAGTGCAAATATTTAGCAGAGATAAATTTGCTAGGTGGTACAGAATGCACAATCACTGGGTTGGAAGGGAGGTCATCTAGTCCAACCCCCCTGTTCAGGCAGGAAACCCTATATCATTTCAGACAAATGGCTGTCCAGTCTCTTCTTAAAAACCTCCAGTGTTGGAGCATTCACCACTTCTGGAGGCAGGTAGTTCCGCTGGTTAATTGTTCTAACTGTCAGGAAAATTCTCCTTAGTTCCAGGTTGCTTCTCTCCTTGACTAGTTTCCATCCGTTGCTTCTTCTCCTGCCTTTGAGCGCTTTGGAGAAGAGCTTGACTCCCTCTTCTTTGGGGCAGCCCCTGAGATACTGGAAGGCTGCTATCGTGTCATCCCTCATCCTTCTCTTCATTAAAATAGAGATACAGGTAATCCTCGACTTACAATAGTTCATTTAGCGACCATTCAAAGCTACAACAAAATGGAAAAAAGTGACTTATGACCATTTTTCACACTTGCGACAGTTGCAGCATCCCCATGGTCACGTGATCAAAATTCAGACGCTTGGCAAGTGACTCACATTTATGACGGTCGCAGTGTCCTGGAGTCATGTGAGCTCCTTTTGCAACCTTCTGACAAGGAGAGTGGGGAAGCCAGATTCACTTAACAACTGCATTACTAGAATAGAATAGAATAGAATAGAATAGAATAGAATAGAATAGAATAGAATAGAATAGAATAGAATAGAATAGAATAGAATAGAATAGAATAGAATAGAATAGAATAGAATAGAATAGAATAGAATTACAGAATGGAATAGAATAGAATAGAATAGAAAGGGACCTTGGAGGTCTTCTAGTCCAACCCACCATTCAGTCAGGAAACTCTTTACCATTTTAGACAAATGGCTGTCCAGTCTCTTCTTAAAAACTTCCAGTGTTGGAGCATTCACCACCTCTGGAGGCAGGCTGTTCCACTGGTTAATTGTTCTGACAGTCAGGAAGTTTCTCCTTAGTTCTAGGTTACTTCTCTCCTTGATTAGTTTCCATCCATTGCTTCTTGTCCTGCCTTCAGGTGCTTTGGAGAACAGCTTGACCCTCTATTCTATTCTATTCTGTTCTGTTCTGTTCCCATTCCATATTTTATTCTATTCTGTTCTGTTCTGTTCTGTTCCGTTCTGATTCCATTCCATATTCTATTCTATTCTATTCTATTCTATTCTATTCTATTCTATTCTATTCTATTCTATTCTATTCTATTCTATTCTATTCTATTCTATTCTATTCTATTCCATTCCATTCCCTTCTCTATTCTCTCTTCTCTTCTCTTCTCTTCTCTTCTCTTCTCTTCTCTTCTCTTCTCTTCTCTTCTCTTCTCTTCTCTTCTCTTCTCTTCTCTTCTCTTCTCTTCTACTCTAGGCAACCTTGGCTCTTTTATGACTCATGGACTTCAATTCCCAGAATTTCTGAGCCAGCATGGCTCAGCTTGGAGACCTCTCCCTTTTCCCTCAGCATGGCTGGCTCAGGAATTCTGGGAGTTGAAGTCCACGAGTCATAAAAGAGCCAAGGTGGCCTACCCATGCCCTGTAGCATCGTCTTGTGGGGAGAATTTGAAGCAATTTATCTCAAGGGAAGTGAGGTGTCTGTAGACATTTTCTCAGCCCTCTTTCAGGCTCATGAAGCATGCCATCATTGGGATCGCTCTAGCCTTCTTAATATTGGTTAGTTACCCTTTTCAACAGCTCTGTTCAGAGGTGAGAATTTGCACCTCACACAAACCACTTGGCCAAATGCATTTGAGTTTCTACAATACTTGCATTCTTTACTTAATTTCATTCTTTTCGCCGCCCCCAATATCATCTGTTCCATTTCTGCTTCTCTTTGAACTTTCCTATTTTTTTATTGCCAGGCTGGCATGAAATCCAGAAGTATTTGCGGACACTGTTTTTTTTTTGTTGTGCTACGCCAGAACCTTCATCTGCAAATTGCCGTGCCCGTTGCCTTCCAGTAATATAAATTCCTCACCGTAGAATTTTCGGGAGGCTGCGAAGAATCAAAGGCGGCTTTCATCCTTGATTCTGAAAATGCAAATTCCACCCAGCGAAAGGGGAATTTAAAGGATCGTAAAGAGTCTCACATACCGTGGGATAACGATGGCCTGTCTGAAATAAAACTGCAAGATGTCCCAAAGTTGAAAGAATGGCAGAATAATAGCGTAAGAGAGTCAGAAGGGACCCCCCGGAGGCCTGCTAGTCCAACCACTGCTGAAGCAGGAGACCCCATACCATTTCAAGGAAATAGTTATCCAATCTGTTCTATGGAGGTTCTCAGTTATCCCCGTCATGGTTGTCCCAAAGGTAATATCAACAACAACAACAACAATAATAATAAGTTGGAAGGGACCTTGGAGGTCATCTAGTCCAACCCTATACCATTTCAGACAAATGGTTGTCCAGTCTCTTCTTATTTTGATCATGTGATTGTAAGGGTGAAAAATGGTCCTAACTCACTTCTTTCAGGGATGTTGTTATTTTGGTCACAATAATAATAATAATGATAATGATAACAACAACAACACTCCATAGCTGGACAAAAATGCCAAATCCAGTCTGAACATCTGGCTGACTGTGCGATGATTAATAATAATAATAATAATAATAATAATAATAATAATAATAATAACAATGATGATGATGATACCTTGGAAGAGACCTTGGAGGTCATCTAGTCCAACCCCCTGCTCAGGCAGGAAACCCTATACCATTTCAGGCAAATGGCCCTCCAGTCTCTTCTTAAAAACTTCCAGTGTCGGAGCATTCACCGCTTCTGGAGGCAGGTTGTTCCGCTGGTGAATTGTCCTCACGGTCAGGAAATTTCTCCTTAGTTCTAGGTTGCTTCTCTCCTTGATTAGTTTCCACCCAATTGTTTCTTGTCTTGCTTTCAAGCCCTTTGGAGAATAGCTTGACCCCGCCCCCTCTTATTTGTGGCAGCCCCTCAAATATTGGAAGACTGCTATCATGTCACTGCGAGTCATTCTTTTCATTAAACTACCCAATTCCTGCAACCGTTCTTTATATGTTTTAGCCTCCGGTCCCTTAATCACCTCCGTTGCTCTTCTCTGCACTCTTAATGGCAATAGCGCTTAGACTTATATACCACTCCACGGTGCTTTAATAGAATGACAAAGTTGGACTGGGCTTTAGAGATCTTCTAGTCCACACCCCCTGCTCAAGCCTTCCATTTCAGACGAGTGGCCAGCCAGCCTCTTCTTCAAAACCTCCAGGTGTCCTCGAGCCTACAATTTCCGGTGGCAAGTCGTTCCACCGGCGAATTGTTCCAACAGCCAGGAATTTGCTCCCGAGTTCCAGGTTGCTTCTCTCCTTGACGAGTCTCCAATCCCTTGCTTCCTGTCTTGCTTTCCCACGCTTTGGAGAATAGGTTGAAACCCCCCACCCACCCACCCCTCTTTTTCACGGTAGCCCCTCAAATGTTGGAAGCCTGATTTGAAAGAACACTCGCAACAGAGAGATATTTTGGAATGGAGAAGACGGATCGATTATATTCAGAAGAAATATGGGACTAGAAAGTTTCATTTAGTATATGAATAAGTATTAGTATTATATGATGGGAGGGAGGGAGCCAAGCTATTCTCCAAAGCACCCGAAGGCAGGACAAGAAGCAACGGATGGAAACTCATCAAGGAGAGAAGCAACCTAGAACTAAGGAGAAACTTCCTGACAGTGAGAAGAATTAACCAGTGGAACAACCTGCCTCCAGAAGTGGTGAATGCTCCAACACTGGAAGTTTTTAAGAGGAGACTGGACAGCCATTTGTCTGAAATGGTATAGGGTTTCTTGCCTGAGCAGGGGGTTGGACTAGATGACCTCCAAGGTCCCTTCCAACTTATTATTATTATTAATAATAATTAGTTATTATTATTTAGTT
>NC_139512.1:11489884-11554884 GCF_947247035.1 Vipera ursinii
TTTCTTTCTTTCTTTCTTTCTTTCTTTCTTTCCCTTCCCTTCCCTTCCCTTCCTTTCCCTTCCTTCCCTTCTTTCTCTTTCTCTTTCTCTTTCCTTTCCTTCCCTTCCCTTCCTTTCCCTTCCTTCCCTTCCCTTTCCTTTGCTTCCCTTCCCTTTCCTCTTCCCTTCCTTTCCTTCCCTTCCCTTCCCTTCCTTTCCCTTCCTTCCCTTCCCTTCTTTCTCTTTCTCTTTCCTTCCCTTCCCTTCCCTTCCCTTTGCTTCCCTTCCTTTCCCTTTCCTCTTCCTTTCCTTTCCATTCCTTTCCTTTCCTTTCCTTTCCTTTCCTTTCCTTTCCTTTCCTTTCCTTTCCTTTCCTTTCCTTTCCTTTCCTTTCCTTTCCTTTCCTTTCCTTTCCTTTCCTTTCCTTTCCTTTCCTTTCCTTTTTTCCTTTCCTTTCCTTTCCTTCCCTTTCCTTCTTTTCTTTTCCTTCCCTTCCCTTTCCCCTCCTCTCCTTTCCTCTTCTCCATCTTCCATCCCTTCCTCCTTCCTTCCCTTCCCTTCCCTTCCTCCTTCCTTCCCTTCCCTTCCCTTCCCTTCCCTTCCCTTCCCTTCCCTTCCCTTCCCTTCCCTTCCCTTCCCTTTCCTTTCCTTTCCTTTCCTTTCCTTCCCTCCCCTCCCCTCCCCTCCCCTTCCTTTCCCTTCCCTTCCCTTCCCTTTTTCCTGCAAAGGGAGGTTGGCACTTGCTTTTCTTCCACACAGGCCTTTTGCAGGATGGGAGTCCTACATCCCTTCGGAGTAAGACGTTCTCCTATCCCAAGAATTAAGGAAGACCTGGGCAAAGAAATAAACGACAGCTGGAGAGAAGCTATCATCAATTTAATGAAATCCAAGCTGAATGAAAATTAAAAGACTGAAATGCAATTGGCAGGTTATATTCCTCAATAACTTTCCTCCCTCCCTCTTCAAATCCGATTTGACTTCTCTGCCGAATATAGATTTTCCTCAACTTACAACAGCACAGCCAGGTTACTAGCTTAACAATTGCATGATTCACTTAGCAAATGTGGCAAGGAAGGCCTTAAAACGGGGCGAAAAAAAAATGTCTCGCTTAACAATGAACACTTGGGGCTGTATTGTCGCCATATGTCGAGGACTAGCTGTACTGAAAACCCGTTTGCTCCTGGTGAAACCCTTTCAATTCTGGTTCGATTCTCCTCGTGACCGAGCATATAAAAATAAGACAAAGAGATGAAACCCCCCCCAGCCGCCATGCCAAAAAAATAATAATTGATGTGAGGTCCTCGAATTTCTTTAATCGTTTATTTTTAGCTTGCTGAGACATCGTGTGTGTGTGTGTGTGTGTGTGTGTGTGTGTGTCCGGGTGTGTGTTTTTGTGTAAGCGCACAGCCAGATATCGACGCGGCCTTTGTAAAGTTGCAAGGAGGTAGCATCACACAAGGAAGCGGCAGGAATCAAATAAATTGAGCGTGCACATTAAGCCCGCATGCGGCACCTGCTTGTCACATTACAACAGATTTGATTTAGAGATATGAGCCGGATGTCAGTCTACTGCATATATCTCTGAGTTGATGAAATGTTACTAAGAGGCTTCCAACACGGTCTCTACCTCAGAGATGGGAGGCTGTGTGTGACCGTGTGAGCAGGCGTGATGTAAAAGTAAGCTTTAGTCAGGCCTGGGGCAGTTTGGACTAGAGCAGGGGTAGGCAACCTTGGCTCTTTTTATGACTGGTGGACTTCAACTCCCAGAATTCCTCAGCCAGCATGGCTCAGCTTGGAAACCTCTCCCTTTCCCCTCAGCATGGCTGGCTCAGGAATTCTGGGAGTTGAAGTCCACGAGTCATAAAAGAGCCAAGGTTGGCTCAGGAATTCTGGGAGTTGAAGTCCACCAGTCCTAAAACGGCCTAGGCCTAGTCCAGGGGTAGGCAACCTTGGCTCTTTTATGACTGGTGGACTTCAACTCCCAGAATTCCTGAGCCACCATGGCTCAGCTTGGAAACCTCTCCCTTTCCCCTCAGCATGGCTGGCTCAGGAATTCTGGGAGTTGAAGTCCACCAGTCCTAAAACGGCCTAGGCCTAGTCCAGGGGTAGGCAACCTTGGCTCTTTTATGACTGGTGGACTTCAACTCCCAGAATCCCTCAGCCAGCCTGGCTCAGCTTGGAAACCTCTCCCTTTCCCCTCAGCGTGGCTGGCTGAGGAATTCTGGGAGTTGAAGTCCACGAGTCATAAAAGAGACAAGGTTGCCTACCCCTGTGCTAGAGGTAAAGGCATCAGGTTAGAAAGCGGAAGATTGGTGAGTTCTAATCCTGCCTTAGGAATGAAAGCCAGATGAGTGACTTTGGGCCAATCACCAGGAGGCTGTGAGTCCTAGTCTCCATGAAAGTCCCAAAGGTGACTTTAGGACAATCAACAGGAGACGGGGAGTTCTAGTCCCCATGAAAGCCAGCTGCGTGACTTTGGAACAATCACCAGGAGACTGGGAATTCTAGTCCCACCTTCGTCATGAAAGCCAGCTGGGTGACTTTGGGGCAATCACCAGGAGACTGCAAGTTCTAGTCCCCATGAAAGTAAGCTCAGTGACTTTGAGATAATCACCAGGAGACTGGGAGTTCTAGTCCTGCCTTAGAAATGAAAGCCAGCTGGGTGATTTTAGGCTAGGCTCTTTCTCTCAGCCCAACCTACCTCACAGAGTTGTCATCGCAGGAAAAACAGGAGGAGGAAGACGGCCGTTATGAAAAAGTGACAGGACTGTTTTTCCGCATAATCGTTGCAGCATCCCCCATGGGTACGTGATCAAAAAAATTCAGACCCTTGACAACCGACTCATATTTGTGATGGCTGCACTGTCCTGGGGCGTGTGTGTGTGTGTGTGTGTCACGTGATCCCCTTTTGCCACCTTCTGACAAGCAAAGTCAATGGGGAAGCCAGATTCACTTAACCATATTACTGCTCTGTCCCAGCCTACGTGAGTCCTTGTTATGCCCACAAGGAGTAACCCCTCTTCCAAGAAAACAGGCAGGAACCACAAGAAAAAAACAACCCCTTTTATTCTCACAGACATGAGTCAAACTCCAAGGCAAACAAACACAGTCCACAGAAACTCCATCCTCAACACGAACGGTTGCCCTTGGCAACCAGCATCTCCCACACCTTCCCTTTTATAATGCAGCCCAGGCGTGGCTTCCTAGTGCCTTCTCCTTTGCCTTTGGAGCCGCCCCATTGCGTTCCTCTGTCCTACTCGCTTCTCTTGCCGGCGTTTTCGTGCATCCTGGGTATGTCCCAGCTGTGCTTCATCACTGTCCGACTCAGGCTCCCAGCACAGCTGTGTCTCAGCCTGAGCGCGAGTAGAGGGGCTGGGGTCCTCATCCGACTGTAAGTCTTGGTGCTCCTCAGAGCCTTCCTCTGACTCTGATGTCACTCCAGGCCCCTCCTCCTCCTCATCTGACTCCTCAGACTCAGCTGCTGGATCCACTGGCTGGCAAGGAATCACAACAATTACTAACTTAACAACTGCAGTGATTTGCTTAATAACCGTGGCAAGAAAAGTCGTACAATGGGGCAAAATTCACTTAACAATTGCCTCACTAAGCAACAGAAAGCTGGGGCTCCATTGTGGTCCTAAGTCAAGGACTACCTGTACTCCAGATTGTACATTCCAAATTCCTCCAGCCTGTCCTTAGAAGACCTGTCCTCAAGAGCCGGTATCGTCTTGCTCACCTTCACCTTCGCCCCTCTCCATACCTCTCGGGCTTCTGCAGACCCTTCCCCTCATTTCCAAAGAGGAGGTGGTCCCGTTCTCAAAGGCCCTTGCAGCTTCTGCCCAAACCATGAGGTTGATGTCAACGCTGCTAACATTGGATGTTTCTGCATTGACAACAGATGGAGATGCAGCCATTTTCTCCTTTTTGCTTTTAGAGTTAGATGATACTGGGGGGTGGGGGTGATGTACCTGATAGACTAGCTAGACATAATAACACTGGAGTTAGTGTGAGAACCAAGGTTATTGAAATGAGAGATGATAAGGAATTGGCGGGCTGGAGAGCTGGAGAGGAAGCCCACGCTTCAAACTAATTGGGGAATGTGATTTATGACTGTTAACTGGAGGAGGGAACTGTGCTTTGATACTATGTGCTCAGGGGAGGGGAACTCAGATTTTGGCTTCAACTATGTTAGTGCCGATGCCATGCTACTCAAATAAAGATTCTTTAAGGTAAGCAACGCCTCAAAGTTCTTGGAAGGGTTTCATCTGTCGGAACCATGACAGTTTAACCAAGATGAATCACTCATAGGGGGAGCCCAGGTAGAGAAGTGGGGTGGAGAACAGAAGGGGAAGACGGAGATCTGAGCGCATGTCCGCATGAGATATTCAGCGATGCATTGCATCCTTCAGGATATGCGTCTTGAAGGCAGGAGGGTTTTGCTAGAAGACGTAAAATTCTATCTGAATTAGAAATTGTAAGTGTAGGTAAAAAGTGAGACTTTAAAAGAAGAGGTAGGAGCTTTAGATGGGTGCAGAGGAGGCATAAAAGATGAGCAAGTGAAGATGAGCAAGTTACAAAAATATCTATCTATCTATCTATCTATCTATCTATCTATCTATCTATCTATCTAGCTATCTAGCTATCTAGCTATCTAGCTATCTATCTATTTCTAGCTATCTAGCTCTCTGTATCTCCAGCTATCTATTCTACCTGTCTGTCATCTGCCTATCATCTATCTATCTATCTATCTATCTATCTATCTATCTATCTATCTATCTATCTATCTATCTATCTATCTATCTACCTGTCTGTCTGTCTATTATCTATCTATCATCTATCATCTGTCTGTATCTATCTATAGTATCATCTATCTAAATCTATCAATCATCTATCTATCTATCTATCTATCTATCTATCTATCTATCTATCTATCTATCTTTGCTCGCTCAAGCACGAAGCCGAAGACACCAGCCTGAAGATGATGAGTGGGACCTCGTCGAAACGTCGCCAAGACACTCTCAATCGTACAGGGGAAAAGACCCAAATACACCAAGACCTTCTATCTATCTATCTATCTATCTATCTATCTATCTATCTATCTATCTATCTATCTATCTATTTTCTACCTATCATCTGTCTGTATCCATCTATGTCTGTCTGTCTGTCTGTCTGTCTGTCTGTCTGTCTGTCTATCTATCTATCTATCTATCTATCTATCTATCTATCTATCTATCTATCATCTATCTATCCTACCTATCATCTGTCTGTATCCATCTATGTCTGTCTGCCTGCCTGCCTGCCTGCCTGCCTGTCTGTCTGTCTGTCTGTCTGTCTGTCTGTCTGTCTGTCTATCTATCTATCTATCTATCTATCTATCTATCTATCTATCTATCTATCTATCTATCTATCTATCTATCTATCCTACCTATCATCTGTCTGTATCCATCTATGTCTGTCTGTCTGTCTGTCTGTCTGTCTGTCTGTCTGTCTGTCTGTCTGTCTATCTATCTATCTATCTATCTATCTATCTATCTATCTATCTATCTATCTATCTTCACACAAAAAGAAACTATAGCCCAACATACCAAAAAAAAAACAACCCACTGCAAAAGACATACTAGAAACAAAAATTAAAATAAGCAAGAAAATGGTAAGGGAACACCTATCCAACCTTGACAAATATAAATCACTGGGACCTGACAGGCTATATCCCAGAGTTCTGAAGGAGATGGCAGATGTTATGTCAGAACCGTTGCACCACATCTTTCATAAATCCTGCAGCACCGGGGAAGTACCAGAGGACTGGAAAAGGGCTGATGTGGTCCCCATCTTTAAGAAAGGAAGGAGAAAAAAAAACTACAGGAAACTACAGACCAATCAGTTTAACATCAATATCTGGAAAGATCCCGGAAAAGATAATCAAAAAACAGATCTGCAAAAAACTAGAAGCAAACAAAGTCATAACTAGTAGCCAGCACGGGTTTGTTAAAAACAGATTTTATTTTATTTTATTTTATTTTATTAGATTTATATACCGCCCTGTCCCGAAGGACTCAGGGCGGTTTACAGGGCATTTTAAAATTACACCAATACAAATACAAAAGTGAAAAGACAATTAAAAAGATTAAATTATCCCTGAGAATAAAACCCCAGTTAAAATTCTCAGCCTGGGCCAGATCATGCCAAACCAATCTCATCTCGTTCTTCGATAAAGTGACTAAAGTAGTAGACCAGCGAAACGCAGTTGACGTAATATACTTAGTAAGGCATTTGACAAGATAGACCACAACCTACTCCTTGGTAAACTAGTAAAAGGTGGGATAGACAACATCACCACCAGATGGATCTGCAGGTGGCTAACAAACTGTACTCAATGAGTAGTCCCTCAACGGCACTACATACACATGGAGAGAAGTAAGCAGTGGGGCACCACAAGGCTCCGTCTTAGGCCCAGGACTCTTCAACATCTTCATCAATGACTCAGATGAGAGAATAAAAAGGGAACTCATCAAATTTGCAGATGACACGCAAACTGGCAGGAGTAGCCAACACCCCAGAAGACAAATTCAGGATCCAAAAAGATCTTGATCAACTTGAATGGGCTCTAACCAACAAAATGAGTTTCAGGGTGGAGAAAAGCGAAGTTTCACATTTAGGCACAGATACAGATTGGGCGAGACCCGACTCAAAAACAGTAACTGTGAGAGGGACCATGGAGTCCTAGTGGACAATCACTTGACGATGAGCCAGCGGCAGCAAAAAAGCTAATGCAATCCTGGGCTGTATAAACAGAGGCATAGAATCGAGATCACACGAAGTAATATTACCGCTTTATAAAACCCTAGTGCAGGGGTAGGCAACCTTGGCTCTTTTATGACTCGTGGACTTCAACTCCTAGAATTCCTGAGCCAGCCATGCTGGCTCAGGAATTCTGGGAGTTGAAGTCCACGAGTCATAAAAGAGCCAAGGTTGCCTACCCCTGCCCTAGTGAGACCACACTTGGAATACTGCAGTCACCATATCACAAAAAAATATATTGAGAGTTTGGAAAAAATTCAGAGAAGAGCAACTAAGATGATTAAAGGCCTGGAGGCTAAAACGTATGAAGAACAGCTGCGGGAAGAAACAGGGGAGACATGATAGCCGTGTTCCAGTATCTAGGGGGCTGCCACAAGGCAGAGGGGGCCAGGTTGTTCACCAGAGCACCAGAGGGAAGGATGAGAAATAATGGT
Source organism: Vipera ursinii (assembly GCF_947247035.1). Taxonomy (NCBI): domain Eukaryota; kingdom Metazoa; phylum Chordata; class Lepidosauria; order Squamata; family Viperidae; genus Vipera; species Vipera ursinii. Next base: position 11,497,096 of record NC_139512.1, read on the forward strand.
CGGAAACTGATCAGAGAGAGAAGCAACCTGGAACTAAGGAGAAACTTCCTGACAGTGAGGACAATCAACCAGTGGAACAGCTTTGCCACCAGAAATTGTGGGGGCTCCATCCCTGGAGATTTTTAAGAGGAGACTGGATATTCACCTGTCTGAGATGGCGTAGGTTCTCCAATTCTATTCTATTCTATTCTATTCTATTCTATTCTATTCTATTCTATTCTATTCTATTCTATTCTATTCTATTCTATTCTATTCTATTCTATTCTATTCTATTCTATTCTATTCTATTCTATTCTATTCTATTCTATTCTATTCTATATCCTGTCCTATCCTTATTCTATTCTATTCTATTCTATTCTATTCTATTCTATTCTATTCTATTCTATTCTATTCTATTCTATTCTATTCTATTCTATTCTATTCTATTCTATTCTATTATCACCTCTCTAATTATTCTATCATCTATCTATCATCTAATCTAACTCTAAAATGGCAAACTAGGTGCTGGTTAAAATGTTGTTTATAGCAGCAATCATCATCCAATGATTTTTGTTAAAAAGCTACACACGCGCCAGTTACAAAATAAAAATGCTTTAAAAGTACCCATTCTCAGCACTCCTCAGTCAACATTATTCCACAGCAGTGTTTCTCAACCTTAGCAACTTTAAGATGTGTAGACTTCAACTCCCAGAATTCCCCAACCAGGAGAAGGGGAAGGGAGGGAGGGAGGGAGGGAGGGAAGGGGAAAAGAGTGGGAGGGAGGGAAGGGAAGGAGGAGTGGGAGAGAGGAGGGAAGGAAAGAAGGAATGAGGAAGGAAGGAAGGAAGGAAGGGGGATGGGAGGGAAGGGAAAAAGAGTGGGAGGGACGAAGGGAAGGAGGAGTAGGAGAGGATGGATGGATGGAAGGATGGAAGGATGGAAGGAAGGAGGGGGGTAGTAGGGAAGCAAAAAGAGTGGGATGGAGGGAAGGGAAGGAGGAGTGGGAGAGAGGATGGAAGAAAGGAAGGAGGAGGGGTAGTAGGGAAGCAAAAAGAGTGGGATGGAGGGAAGGAGGAGAGGAGTGGGAGAGAGGATGGAAGGAAAGAAGAGAGGGAGGAAGGAGGGAAGAAAGGAAGGAAGGAATCTAGAAGGAGGTCTTCTAGTCGAACCCACTGCCCCAATTATGGGCTCAATTGAGCTCCTAAGTCAAGGAGCATCTGTATATTTGAGACTTCCAACACAGTCTCTGCCTGCATATAGCACTGTGAGGAGGCAGTATGTTAAAACGGAGCTTTAGTGAGGAGTCAGTTTGGGCTAGTGGGTAAGGCACCGCACTAGAAAACGGGAGAACTGGGAGTTCTAGTTCCGCCTTAGGAATGAAAGCTGGCTGGATGACTTTGGGCCAATCACCAGGAGACTGTGAGTTCTAGTCCTGTCTTAGGCATGAAAGCCGGCTGGGTGACTTTGGGACAAACACCAGGAGGCTGGGAGTTCCAGTCCCACCTTAGACATGAAACCAGCTAGGTGACTTTGATACAATGAGTGGGGGGCTGTGAGTTCTAGTCCCACTTTTGACACAAAAGGTGCCTGTCTGACTTTGGGTTGATCGCCAGGAAAATGGGACTTCTAGTCCCACCTTAGGGACAAAAGCTGGCTGGGTGATTTTGGCTCAATCACTAGGAGACTGGGAATTCTAGTCCCACTTCAGGCACGAAAACCAACCAAGGGACTTTGGGCCAGACTCTTTATCTCTCTCTCTCAGCTGAATCCACCTCACTGGGTTGTTGTTTTGGAAAAAAGGGGAGAAGGAAGGCATATTATTTAGACTCACCACCTAAATCTAATACACAAACAAATACATTTTTAGTCTCCTGCATGTCTTACTAAGCTAAGCAGGCTGTAGTAGGGCAACAGGGAGAGGATTATACAAGCAGTCCTCGATTTACAACAATTTGTTTACTGACCGTTACAAGTTACAACAGCACTGAAAAAGGTGACTTACGAGCATTTTTCACACTCAGGACCCTCGCAGCATCCCCGCCGTCACGTGATCAAAATCCGGACACTTGGCAACTGACTCCTAATTATGACAGGCACAGTGTCCCGGGATCACGTGATCCCCTTTAGCGACCTCACGATAAGCGAAGTCAATGGGGGGAAGCCAGTTTCACTTAACAACGGCGTTACTAATTTAACGAGTGTGGCGACTCACTTAACGACTGTGGCAAGAAAGGTCGTAAAACGGGACGACGTTCGCTTGACAAATTTTTCATTTAACAGCATAAATTCTTCTATTCTACTTTTGCCCTGTGAACCGCCCTGAGTCCTCAGGGAGAAGGGCGGTATAGAAATATTATTAAATTAAATTAAATAAAATTAAATAAATGTTGGTCTCAGTTGTGGTCATATACAACGTGCCTGTCAGTCAGTGCAGAGCATCCCCCCCCATTCTGAAAACCCCTTTTCTCCCCCTTTGAAAGACGTCGAATGAGAAAATATAGCTTTTATCCAAAAGGATGAAAACAGTAGGGGGAAAAAAAAATAAAGCAGAATTTTTTAGCTCAAATTGTTGGCTTAGGGGTTTTTTCCCCCTATTTTATTCTCCTTCTTTTCTTTTGTTTTTCTTTTCTTTCTGGGGGAAGCAATTGTGCTCCTTCGCCCCAGAGCTTAAACTTTCTCAAACAGTTGTGTGTTTTTTTTAACTTCTTTTGCAAGTCCTTTGAACAAGGACACCGGCTCTGGAATGGCAGCCACGCAGCGGCACCCCTGGAACCATAAACAACAGCTGGCAAATACCAATTTTGAATATTTTATGTCTCGGGCTGGGAATCTCTCAGCCCCGCTGGAGGATTCAGAAGAACGGACCCGGCCTCTTCACCAAGGCGGACAAAGAAAGTTTTTGTGGCAAGTCCCTGATCATGCGGCAATCTGTCCTTTAAGCCTCATCAGGCTTTAGAAGGTGATCGAAATAGAATAGAATAGAATAGAATAGAATAGAATAGAATAGAATAGAATAGAATAGAATAGAATAGAATAGAATAGAATAGAATAGAATAGAATAGAATAGTATAGAATAGAATAGAGAAGAGGAGAATAGAATAGAATAGTATAGAATAGAATAGAGAAGAGGAGAATAGAATAGAATAGAATAGAATAGAATAGAATAGAATAGAATAGAATAGAATAGAATAGAATAGAAGAGAGAAGAGGAGAATAGAATAGAATAGAATAGAATAGAATAGAATAGAATAAAAGAGAGAAGAGGAGAATAGAATAGAATAGAATAGAATAGAATAGAATAGAATAGAATAGAATAGAATAGAACAGAACAGAACAGAATAGAATAGAATAGAATAGAATAGAATAGAATAAAAGAGAGAAGAGGAGAATAGAATAGAATAGAATAGAATAGAATAGAATAGAATAGAATAGAATAGAATAGAATAGAATAGAATAAAAGAGAGAAGAGGAGAATAGAATAGAATAGAATAGAATAGAATAGAATATAGAATAGAATAGAATAGAATAGAATAGAATAGAATAGAATAGAATAGAGAAGAGGAGAATAGAATAGAATAGAATATAGAATAGAATAGAATAGAATAGAATAGAATAGAATAGAATAGAATAGAATAGAATAGAATAGAATAGAATAGAATAGAATAGAATAGAATAGAAGAATGGAATGAACAGAAAATAGAATAGAATAGAATAGAATAGAATAGAATAGAATAGAATAGAATAGAATAGAATAGAATAGAATAATAGAATAGAATAGAATAGAATAGAATAGAATAGAATAGAATAGAATAGAAGAATGGAATGAACAGAAAATAGAATAGAATAGAATAGAATAGAATAGAATGTAGAATATAGAATATAGAATAGAATAGAATAGAATAGAATAGAATAGAAAATAGAATAGAATAGAATAGAATAGAATAGAATGTAGAATATAGAATATAGAATATAGAATAGAATAGAATAGAATAGAATAGAAAATAGAATAGAATAGAATAGAATAGAATAGAATAGAATAGAAAATAGAATAGAATAGAATAGAATAGAATAGAATAGAATAGAATAGAATAGAATAGAATAGAATAGAATAGAATAGAATAGAATAGAAGAATGGAATGAACAGAAAATAGAATAGAATAGAATAGAATAGAATAGAATAGAATAGAATAGAATAGAATAGAATAGAATAGAATAGAAGAATGGAATGAACAGAAAATAGAATAGAATAGAATAGAATAGAATAGAATAGAATAGAATAGAATAGTATAGAATAGAATAGAGAAGAGGAGAATAGAATAGAATAGAATAGAATAGAATAGAATAGAATAGAATAGAATAGAATAGAATAGAATAGAATAGAATAGAGAAGAGGAGAATAGAATAGAATAGAAGAGAATAGAAGAGAATAGAAGAGAATAGAATAGAATAGAAGAGAATAGAATAGAATAGAAGAGAGAAGAGGAGAATAGAATAGAATAGAATAGAATAGAATAGAATAGAATAGAATAGAATAGAACAGAACAGAACAGAATAGAATATAGAATAGAATAGAATAGAATAGAATAGAATAGAATAGAATAGAATAGAATAGAATAGAATAGAATAGAATAGAATAGAATAGAATAGAATAGAAGAGAGAAGAGGAGAATAGAATAGAATAGAATAGAATAGAATAGAATAGAATAGAATAGAATAGAATAGAATAGAATAGAAAGAATAGAATAGAATAGAATAGAATAGAATAAAAGAGAGAAGAGGAGAATAGAATAGAATAGAATAGAATAGAATATAGAATAGAATATAGAATAGAATAGAATAGAATAGAATAGAATAGAATAGAACAGAACAGAACAGAATAGAATAGAATATAGAATAGAATAGAATAGAATAGAATAGAATAGAATAGAATAGAATAGAATAGAATGTAGAATATAGAATATAGAATATAGAATAGAATAGAATAGAATAGAAAATAGAATAGAATAGAATAGAATAGAATATAGAATATAGAATAGAATAGAATAGAATAGAATAGAATAGAATAGAATAGAATAGAATAGAATAGAATAGAATAGAATAGAATAGAAGAATGGAATGAACAGAAAATAGAATAGAATAGAATAGAATAGAATAGAATAGAATAGAATAGAATAGAATAGAATAGAATAGAATAGAATAGAATAGAATAGAATAGAATAGAATAGAATAGAATAGAATAGAAGAATGGAATGAACAGAAAATAGAATAGAATAGAATAGAATAGAATAGAATAGAATAGAATAGAATAGAATAGAATAGAATAGAATAGGAGAATGGAATGAACAGAAAATAGAATAGAATAGAATAGAAGAGAAGAGAAGAGAAGAGAAGAGAAGAGAAGAGAAGAGAAGAGAAGAGAATAAGAGAGAGAAGAGAAGAGAAGAGAAGAGAAGAGAAGAGAGAATAGAATAGAATCTTTATCGAGAATCGAATCAAATAGAATAGAATATAGAATAGAATCTTTATTGAGAATTGAATCGTATCGTATCGTATCAAATAGAACAGAACAGAACAGAACAGAATATTCTGAGGAATTCTGGAAGTTGAAGTGCACGTCATAAAAGGGACAAGTTTCAAGACCCTTGGACTAGAGGTTGACTTGCTAAGCAAGGTGGTGGTTAAGAGAGTTGCGCCCAATTTTACAACCTATTTAAAGGTATTCCTCGACTTATGGCCTCAATTGCCCCCAAAATTTCAGTCATTAAGTGAGACATTTGTTAACCAAATTTTGTCTCATTTTACGACCTTTCTGGTCACAGTTGTTAACTGAATCACCGCAATTGATAAGTGAATTGCACGGCTATTAAGTGAATCGGGCTTCCCCATTGACCTTGCTTGCCAGAAGGTTGCAAAAGGGGATCACGTGACCCCTGGAATGTTGCAACCGTCATAAATATGAGTCACTTGTCCAACACCTGAATTTTGATCACATGACCATGGGGATGCTCCAGTGGTCGTAATTGTGCAAAATGGTCATAAGTCACTTTTTTCAGTGCTGTTGTAATCTTGAATGGTCACTAAACCATTGGTCATTAAGCAGCTCATCAGATGATCAATCCAATTTTGTGACATTTTTTGCAGTGGTCGTTAAGCAAACGCTGCAGTTGTTAAGCGAGCCCGTTGCCCACAATGGGTGCTTTTGCTGGAAACAGGAAGTAAACAATCATTTCCAGCCGAAAATCTCATATATTGCGGTCGTGTGACTGTCGGACATTGCGAATCGGCTGAACTACGAGTTCATTGCTCAATTCTGCAACTGCAAGACAGAAAGAGGTGAATTATGAGAGCATAGATGGAGACAAAGAAAAGGAGGCGGGGCAAGGCAGGAGAGGGGAGGGGTAAGACAGAAAGGGGCGGAGCTGACACAAAAGAAGGCGGGGCAAGAGAAAACGGGAGGGGCAAGATGGGGAAAAGGCAGGAGAGTGACAGAACAAGTGGAGAGTCAGAAGAGAAAAAAGAGGCGGAGCAAGATAGAAAAGGGGAGGGGTAAGTCAAAAAGAGGCGGGTCTGGCATAAAAAGAGTCAGGGCAAGAGAGAAAAGTAGTGGAGCAGGATAGAAAAGGGGAGGGGCAAGAGTAAAGGGGAGGGGCAAGACAAGGAAAAGGTAGGAGAGTGACAGAGCAGGTGGTGAGTCAAAAGAGGAAAAAACAGGCGGAGCAAGACAGAAAAGGGGAGGGGTAAGATGGAAAGAGGTGGGCCCGGCATGAAGGAGGCGGGGCAAGAGAGAAAAACAGCGGAGCCAGACTGGAAGGGGCGGAGCATGAAGCACCCCCGTCCCTCCGCTCTGCCACATCTGGATGCTGTCTCTCTTTCCGTTTCCCTGGAAGTGGCTGAACGTGTGAATACGTTTCTGGGGGGGGGGGGAACCTCCCCATACAGGAGCCGGCCTTTTCAGCCATGGGGGCGGGGGAGACCAGGCCCCCTTCCAACCGGCCCTTCCTGCAGCAGTGCAGAGAAGAGCAACGAAAATGACTAGGGCAGTGATGGCGGACCTTTTAGAGACCGGGTGCCCAAACTGCAACCCAAACCCCACTTACGTATCGTTGGCTGCTGGGTGGGTGTGGCCCGTTGGGTGGGCGTGGCCCGTTGGGTGGGCGTGGCTGCGGTGATAACGGCAGACTGGGTGGGACTAAAAAGTTCAACCAATCAATTCCAACTTTGCGAGTTTCTGTTCCCCCCCCCGAGAAGTTGAAATTAATTGATTGATTCAATAGCGATGGATACTTTTTTGGGGAAACAATCTGGGTGAGAAATGTAAAATTTACACAGGCACAAAATTTAAGAGAGAATTTTTATAAAATGTTTTATAGGTGGCCTTTAGATCCTAAGAAATTGGCATGTATGTATCCAAATTATCAGCCTAAATGCTGGAGGTGTTTTTTTTTAAATTCCATTTATATCCCCGCCCTTCTCCGAAGACTCAGGGCGGCTTACAAGCTTAGCAGTAGCCTTCATTCTATGTATATGCCTGATTATTAGGGCTTTCACACACACACCCCAAGCGGCATTATTACAAAGTCAGTTTATTGCCCCCAACAATCTGGGTCCTCATTTTACCTACCTCGGAAGGATGGAAGGCTGAGTCAACCTTGAGCCTGGTGGGACTCGAACCTGCACTAATTGCAGGCAGCTGGTGTTACTTAAGGAGGCATTAGCCCACTGCTCCACCAAGGCTCTTGGTTGTGATGATGCAACGTATTATCATATATGGTGGACTTGTAAAAAAGTTAAAGCTTTTTGGATTAAAATTTGGTGGCATATGCAGAAGATATTTAAGAAAAAGATAAAGTTTTCTCCACAATTATTTTTGCTGGGTATTACTATAGACTGTACTGCTATAGAAACTAAATTGATGTTGAATTTAATAACGGCAGCAAGACTTTTGGTAGTGCAATATTGGAAGAAGGAGGATTTGCCTACTATAGAAGAATGGCCTTTAAAAGTTTCGAACCTGGCAGAAATGGCAAAAATTTCAGCATATTTGAAAGACCATTCGCAACAAAGATATATCTTGGAATGGAGAAGATGGATTGATTTTATTCAGAATAAATATGGGACCAAAAAGTTTCATTTAGCATTTGAATAAGTAGTAGATTTATAAGATTTATTATTATTTAGTTATTTTTAAGGAGAGTTAAAGTTCGATAGGATTTAAAGTGTTATTATAGTTAGTTAGCATATTATAGTTTAGGATTGTTAGGGTTAATACCCTGTATTACGCTCTGGGAAGTCGGGGGTGAGGGGGAGGGAGGGGAAATTGGGTGGGGGTGGGAGAGGGGTGGGTCTTATGTTTATTATGTATTTGTCAAACTTTTTAATAATAAAAAAAAGAAATTGATTGATTGATTGATTGAACTTTTTTTTTTGCACACGGTGGCGGAGGCCTTAAGCGAAAAGGTTTTAAGAAACCCAGCTGAAGGTCTGGGACTGGGGCGATGGCACATGTGCCCACAGAGAGGGCTCTGTGTGCCACCTGTGGCACGCGCGCCATAGGTTCGCCACCACGGGTCCAGTTCAATGACGAGAAGGACTAGGGGTGACATGACAGTCATCCAATATTTGAGGGGCTCCTACAAGGATGAGGGGAGGGGTGGGGGGGTCAAATTATTTTTCAAAGCACCAGAAAGCAAGACAAGAAACAACGGATGGAAACTAACCAAGGAGAGAAGCAACCTAGAACTAAGGAGTGAGAACAATTCACCAGTGGAACAACCTGCCTCCAGAAGCTGTGAATGCTCCAACACTGGAGGTTTTTAAGAAGAGACTGGACAGCCATTTGTCTGAAATCAGATAGAGGGTCTCCTACTCGAACAGTGGGTCGGAGTAGATTCTAGAAGACCTCAACTCTATTATTCTATGTTCTAAAGGCAGCTGAAGGCCCCTCGGCAAATAACTCCCAGCTGCCATGCAAATTTATCACCTTGTTTATTGTCTCCACCAGACATCTGGAGTTTAATCTTGCCTGGCTGAAAGCAGGAGAAAAGGGCAGGGGTCACGGAAGGCCTCTGGCTTAGTAAGCAAATGGTCACTGCGATAATCTGGGCCAGATGGACTGGCCGGAATGAGATGACCTGGCAGGGCAGGCAGTTGAATCTGCGTCGGGGGTTTATTTTATTTATGTCTTTTTATCCTGCCTTCATTATTATTTTTTATAAAACAAACCAAGAAACAAAAATCGTGAGGTGTCCAACATGCCTAATACGGCTTCCTCCTCCTGTTTTCCCCACAAAAAACAACCCTGTGAGGTGGGCTGGGCTGAGCGAGAGGGACTGGTCCAGCAATATCCAGCCAGTTTTCATACCTAAGGCGGGACTAGAACTCATAGTCTCCTGGTGATTGGCCCAAAGCCACCCAGCTGACATTGATGCTTAAGGCCGGACTAGAACTCACTGTCTCCTGGTGACTGGCCCAAAGTCACCCAGCTGGTTTTCATGGCTAAGGCAGAACTAGAATTCACCATCACCTAAAACATATGAAGAACGGGCGGGAATTGGGCATGTCTAATAACTAAGATCTCCGGTCCTTTCGCCGCGGCCTCAAAACACTCCTTTTCCACCAGGCTGACCTGGACTGACAGGGATTTTAATTATGTTTTTTTAATTTTTTAACTCTAATTTTTATTTTATTTTAATAATTTTAATTTATTGTACAGAGGCCTTTCATTTTAATTTTATCTTAACTTCTGTATTTATTGTATGTTATTGTTGTTAGCCGCCCTGAGTCCTTCGGGAGATAGGGCGGCATATAAGTCCCAATAATTAATTAATTAATAAATAAATAAATAAATAAATAAATAAATAAACTAATGAAAAGAAGGACTAGGGGTAACATGATAGCAACCTTCCACTATTCGTGGGGCTGCACAGAGAAGAGGGGGAGGGTCCACCTATTCTGCAAAGCGCCTGAAGGCAGGACAAGAAGCAACGGATGGAAACTCACCAAGGAGAGAAGCAACCTAGAACGAAGGAGGAATTTCCTGACAGTTAGGACAATTAATCAGTGGAACAGCCTGCCTCCAGAAGGTGTGAATATTCCAACACTGGAAGTTTTTAAGAGGAGATTGGACAACCATTTGTCTGAAATAGTATAGGGTTTCCAGCTTAGCAGGAGGTTGGACTAGATGACCTCCAAAGTTCCTTCCAACTCTGTTATTCTGGGATGGTATAAGCCAGGTCTCTTGCTCTGATCTGGGGGTTGGTCTAGAAGACCTCCGGGGTTTCTCTTATTCTATCAAATTTGCAGATGACACCAAGCTGGGGGAAAGAGCTAACACTTTATTTTATTTATTTTTATTTTATTTTATTATATTTGTAATAAATTCTCCCGAAGGACTCAGGGCGGTGAACAGGGCAATACATGCTAAAAAACAAGAATACAAAAGTTAAAAAAGATTAAACAAGATGCCCAAAAACTATAACAATAAATTAAGTTAAAATACATAAAAAACAATAAAACCCAAACCCATCACCCATCAGGCCAGGCCGGCTTGTTTGAACAGGTAAGACTTTAGATCACGCCGGAAGGAGCGAAGGTCTGGCGCCATCCGGAGCTCAACCGGAAGATGGTTCCACTTTAGGTGATAGACTTGGGATTCAGAAGATTGGGCTCCTCCTGGGGTCCTTAAAATAAGACCCACCACATGAAGGAGTCTTCTCAAGCTATTTACCAGAATACCAGAATAGAATTGAGCTGGAAGGGACCTTGGAGGTCTTCTAGTCCAGCCCCCTGCTCAAGCAGGAGAACCTATACCGTCTCAGACAGGTGACTGTCTAGTCTCCTCTTAAAAACCTCCATTGATGGAGCGCCCACGATTTCTGGAGTCAAAGCTGTTTCACTGGTTGATTGTCCTCGCTGTCAGGAAGTTTCTCCTTAATTCCAGGTTGCTTCTCTCTTTGGTCAGTTTCCAACCATTTCTGAAGAAGTTGAAACTCTGGCAGTTGCACGAAAACATGTCCCTGGAACAGCATCAGTCTGCCTGTTCGCTGTCTGGATTCTAATCTATCTCCCAACGTGTTTCTATGCTTTGCGTCATTTTGGGTAAATGTTACAATCTGGACCTTTGGATCTTCACGAGTGGACATCTTCCTATGCCAAACAAAACACAGGCTTCTGGCTGCACAACATCTGGATTGCAGCTCCCATTTTGGCATTCATGTTAAGTGCCCGAAAGTGGAAGAAACTGGAAGAAACTGTATATAGCAGAGATACTCAACCTTGGCCACTTTAACACTTGTGGACTTCAACTCCCAGAATCCCCCAGCCAACAGGGGTTTCTCAACCTTGGCAGCTTTAAGCGGTGTGGACTTCAACTCCCAGAATCCCCCAGCCAACAGGGGTTTCTCAACCTTGGCAGCTTTAAGCGGTGTGGACTTCAACTCCCAGAATCCCCCAGCCAGCATTGCTCGCTAGGGAATTCTGGAAGATGAAGCCCGCACAGCTTAAAACTGCCAAGGTTCAGAAACATTGTGCCAGATTCCCTTCCCAAGGGAGGCACTGAGTCCATCCATCATGTTGCTAGTCCTCTTCATTTCTTTCCTTCCACTTTTCCCAGCATGAGAGTCTTCTCCAGAGAGCTGGGTCTTCTCATAATGTGTCAAAACACAGGATAATTTGAGGTAGGTTATGGGGGTCTCAAGGGAGAACTCCGGGCTGATTCGTTTGTTGATCCATCGGTTTCTTTTCTTGGCTGTCCACAGTATTCTCTGGAGAAAACCCGGCAACTTTTAAAAAAGGTGGATTTCAACCCCCAGAATTCCCCAGCCAGCACCTTGAAGTTGCCGAGTTTGAAAAATACCACAGAGGTGTCTTCTTCTCCGACACCGATATTCAAAAGCATTAATATTCCATCCACCCATCTCTTTCAAAGGCCTTTGCTTGCAGAAAAGCGTATAAGGGGGAACCATTGCTTATCTGATTCTGATCTTTGTTTTTATCTATTTCTTTGCATCCTGCCTTTCGTATTCTTACAAACAGCTCGAGGTGGCAAATATATCCAAACAACCCTTCCGCATAGATATAGACACATCTGAAGCATCTTTTCTGAAAAACTGTCTTTGGAACATTGCATCCAGTTTTGGTCACCGTGACACAAAGAAGTTGGAAAGCAGGGGTCTTCAAACTTGGCCCTTTTATAACTTGTGGACTTCAACTCCCAGGATTCCTCAGCCAGGCACGCTGGCTGAGGAATCCTGGGAGTTGAAGTCCACAAGTCACAAAAGGGCCAAATTTGAAGACCACCTTGATGCAGAGACTTCAGAAAGAGTGGCGAGCAACAAAGGTGATTAAAGGGCTGGGGGGCAAAACATATGAATAATGGTTGCAGGAAATGAGTATGTCTAGTTTAATGAAAAGAAGGACTGGGAGTGACATGGACAGCAGTCTTCCAGTATCTCAGGGGTTGCCCCAAAGAAGAGGGAGTCAAGCTATTCTCCAAAGCCCCTGAAGGCAGGACAAGAAGCAACGGATGGAAACTAATCAAGGAGAGAAGCAACCTGGAACTAAGGAGAAATTTCCTGACAGTCAGAACAACTAGTGGAACAACTTGCCTCCAGGAGCTGTGGGTGCTCCAACATTGGAGGTTTTTAAGGAGAGACTGGACAGCAATTTGTCTGGAATGGTAGAGGGTTTCCTGCTTGAGCAGAGGGTTGGACTAGAAGACCTCCAAGGCCCCTTCCAATTCTGTTATTCTGAAGCCATCACTGTGGCCCTATTGAGTGTTACTTCATATTGTATTTGTTAACACTGTGGGAAGTCAGCCCCCCCCCCCAGAGAAGGAAATATTAAAAGGGCAGAAAAATATATTTCCTCAAAGGATCTTAAAGAGGCAGAAAAGCATGTCCAGTTTTCTTAAGAGCCCCAAGTCTCCCTCCCCCAAGCAGAAACCAGCTCTGTAGAAATGCAGATGTGATCATCCATTCAGGAAGGTTGGAGGCCTCCAGCTAGAAGATTAGGAAGACAAAGGCACCTAAAACCTACATACTGCACCCAAATTCTAAGGACAGGAAACATAATAGGATTAACCCACAGATGCCAAAGGACACAAAGGGACACAGATGCCAAAGGGACACAAAGGGACACAGGGATACATGACACAGGAAATACTGTCAGGACCCACCCCAATCCACGTCTTAGGAAAACAAAAACTCTTGGAATCAGTTCTAGACCAAAAGGAATCTTTACTAGGACATGCTTGGTTGTGGGAATACAAGACAGGACTTAGTATTGTTTTACAAATTGAGATTTTATAAAGGGTACCCGGTTCAATCCCCCCTTCCCTCAACCCTATTTGGTCAGCCCCCATCCTTCTACTTCATGTCATCCCTTTCGTGGGAAAAAGGGATCTCTGGATCTTTTACGGTTATTGCCTTCTTCCTCTACAGAATTAAACGAAGACACAGGCCAGACGCCTCCTTCCCTAACTCTCCCCTTTGTTCCCCCCAGTTCAAAAGGTTTCCCTTGGCCTTTGACATAACCTAAGGCAGGTTGAATCCACATCCGCTCCTCCTTCCTCGGGAGATGGCAGAATCCATGGGGGGGATAATGTTTTAAACATACATTTATAAATGTGATATAAATGGATTCTGACACCTCAAACAGGAACAGGAAACAACTCCAAACAAAAGACTCCAGACCAGACATGTCAAACACAAGGCCCGGGGGCCGGATCCGGCCCGCGAAGTGGTTTCATGCGGTCCGCGAAGCCATCCTGGAAACAGTGAGGGAACGTCCCCCACTGCCTTGGCCCTGGCCCAGAGACCTTCCTTCTGCCAGAGACCCTCAGATCTGTCCCATTCCTGCCCAGGCCCCCATAGGCACCTTTGATGCCAACGATGTAGAGCTGGCCATGCCCACCCAGTAGGCCAGGGGTAGGCAACCTCGGCTCTTTTATGACTCATGGACTTCAACTCCCAGAATTCCTGAGCCAGCTTGGCTGGCTCAGGAATTCTGGGAGTTGAAGTCCATGAGTCATAAAAGAGCCGAGGTTGCCTACCCCTGCAGTAGGCCATACGCACTTTAGCCACGCCCACGCAGTAGGCCATGCCCACCCAGGCCACACCCACCCGCCCCCCTGAGGGCAACCGCAATGCTGATGCGGCCCTCAATGAAATTGAGTTTGACACCCCTGCTCCAGATGGTATAAAAACCCACTCCCTACATGTGGTCGCTTCTTTTTTTCCTTCCATAGCCATCTTTCTGTCTGGCTCTCCTCTTCAATAAACTGCAAACTTTGCAGTTTATCGAAGCAGTCGCCATGTTGTTTATTCCCAGCTTGGACCGAACCACGATGAAGACTTTTCCTTCAACAACACTATCGTTCTGAATCTATCAGGGTTCTGCAGCTGGAAGGGACTCACAAAGAATCATCTACAGGTAATCTTCAATTTACGACCACAACTGGGGTCAGAATTTCCATTGCAAAGCAAGGTGGTTGCTAAGTGACATCTGACGAATTTTACGGCCTTTTTGCCACAGTTGGCAAGCGAATCAGTGCAGTTGTTAAGTGAATCATGTGGTCATTAAAAAAAAGCTGTCTTCCCGCACTGACTTGGCTAGCAGGAAGTCAGTTGGAAAGGTCGCAAGTGGTGATCACATGACCCCTGGATTCTGCAACCAGTTGCCAAGTACCCGAATTCTGATCACATGCTGCAATGGTCGGAAATGCGAGGACCAGCTGAAAGTCACTTTTTTCAGTGTTGTAAGTTTAAATGGCCAGTAAACCAATGGTTGTAAGTCGAGGACTACCTATAGTCCAGTGTTTTTCAATCTCAGGAAGTTTAAGATGGGTGGACTTTGACTCCCAGAATTCCTCCAGTCAGCCTCAGGAAGTTTACAATGGGTGGACTTCAACTCCCAGAATTCCCCCAGCCAACCTCAGGAAGTTTAAGATGGGTGGAGTTTGACTCCCAGAATTCCTCCAGTCAGCCTCGGGAACTTTAAGATGGGTGGACTTTGACTCCCAGAATTCCTGTAGTCAGCCTCAGGAAGTTTAAGATGGGTGGACTTTGACTCCCAGAATTCTCCCAGCCAACCTCAGTAACTTTAAGATGGGTGGACTTCGACTCCCAGAATTCCCCCAGTCAACCTCAGGAAATTTAAGATGGGTGGACTTTGACTCCCAGAATTCCTGTAGTCAGCCTCAGGAAGTTTAAGATGGGTGGACTTTGACTCCCAGAATTCACCCAGCCAGCATGCTGGCTGGGGGAATTCTGGGAGTTGAAGTCCACCCATCTTAAAGTCCCCAGCGTTGACAAACACTGATCTAAGTCCAACGCTTTGCAGTCTTTTGCTAACTGTCTGAGAATCTGAATGTCTGCAGGCAGCACGAAAGCCTCTCGCAGATGATTGCTAGGGGAGAACAGCAGGGGCAGCGACAACAGCCACACAATGTGAGGTTGATGCAAAATTCCGGGCAAGAAATCGCTGCCTAGCGGGTGGGGGGGGCGGGGGGCAAAGTGTCGCTTTGCTGAAGCAAGATCTGGATTGCTTGTCACACCAAGCCATATCTCTCGAAAACAAATTGAGTCTACTGGGAGAAGCGATAATAGGATAAGATTTTCTCTCCCTCCCTCTCTCTCTCTCTCTCTCTTTCTTTTTTGTTTGGTGGGTTGTCGGATGCAGGCTGCAAATAGGGCTCTGTCCTATCAGCCTGGGGATCACACGAGGTGAATAGCTGAGACTTCAGTGCACAAGAGACCAAAGCTTGCTCGGATATTATCTCCATCAGATTAGGCCACGGAAGGCAGAGAGGCGGGGAGTGAACAGAGAAGGGAATTGACAGCTGAGAGAAAAAAAAAATAATAATTAAGACCTCAAGGCTGGCAGGTGAACCAAGTTCTTTTCGGGGGAAGTGGGTGAGCTCTGGAAAAACAGGATTGCGTGTTCAGAAGACACCCAGGATCCAACTTTGGCTTGACCAGCCATCTTAAAATCTACGGTCCTTTTGGCCTGGGTACAAATCTTACAAATGAACGTTGCCCATTTTAATTTGTAGCCCATGCATATTAACACTCTCAATTGTGGGTTGTCGTTAACTGGAGAGCGTCCAATTAACCTTCTCAATTGTGGCCGTAAGTCCTCCACCACCGCTGAGCCCCAAAGTTCGGTTGCTAAGTGAGACATTGGTGCGGCAACTGCTTTACGACTTTGCTGGCCGCAGTTATTAAGTGAATTGCTGCAGTTATTAAGCTAGTAACGGGGTTCTTAAGCGAATGTGGTTTTCCCCCTGGATTTTGCTTGTTGGAAGGTCACCAAAGGGGAATCACATGACCCCGGGGACGCTGGAAACCGTCATAAATATGAGCCGGTTACCAAGCATCCGAATTTTGACCACGTGACCTTGGGGATGCTGCAATTGTCATAAGTGGGGAAAAGGGTCATAACTCACTTTTTCCCCCCAGTGCCATTGTAACTTCAAACAGTCACTATGTGAACTGTTGTAAGTTGAGGATTACCTGTAATCCTACCCCCCTTCACTTAGTGACCATTCAAAGTTACAACAGAACAGGGGAAAAAAGTCACATTAATGACGGTTACAGCCTCCTCGTGGCCATGGGATCAAAATTCGGGCACTTGGCAACTTGCTCGTATTGATGATGATGATGATGATGATGATGATGATGATGATGATGATGGAAGGGACCTTGGATGTCATCTAGTCCAACCACCTGCTCAGGCAGGAAACCTTGTATATAGCCTGTTAACATGTGTGTTATGCATGAGCACACTTTTGAGAGCAGGTAACAATTTCATTTTTAATGTGTGCCAGTGCGCCCACAGTAATAATAATAATAAAGTTGGAAGAGACCTTGGAGGTCATCTAGTCCAACCCCATGTCTAGGCAGGAAACCCTGTACCGTTTCAGACAAATGGCGGTCCAGTCTCTTCTTAAAAGCCTCCAGTGTTGAAGCACCCACAACTCCTGGAGGCAGGCAGTTCCACTGGTTAATTGTTCTCACTGTCAGGAAGTTTCTCCTTAGTTCCAGGTTGCTTCTCTCCTTGGCTAGTTTCCATCCGTTGCTTCTTGTCCTGCCTTCGGGCGCTTTGGAGAATAGCTTGACTCCCTCTTCTTTGGGGCAGCCCCTGAGATACTGGAATACTGCTATCCTGTCTATGGAGATTCTCCATCATCCAGGTCCTGGTTGTCCCAAAGGTGCTTTTTCAAGAGACAACTGGACTTTCTTGTTTTTTCTTTCACTTTCACTTTCACTTTCACTTTTTTCTTTCACTTTTCCTCCCAGAAGCTTCTCCGGCTCTGACGGGATGGAGTCCTGGAGTCATGTGATCAGTATTTGTAACTTTGGCTTCCGACAAGCAAAATCAATGGGGGATGCATTGTTAAATGAGTGCCTGATTCACTTAGCAACTAAGCCAGTGATGGCGAACCTTTTTGAGACCGAGTGCCCAAACTGCAACCCAAACGCCACTTACATATCGTTGGCTGCTGGATGGGTGTGGCCCATTGGGTGGGCGTGGCCCGTTGGGTGGGCGTGGCTGCGGTGGTAATGGCAGACTGGGTGGAACTAAAAAGTTCAATCAATCAATTCCAACTGTGCCCAGATCTTTTTTTCCCCTGCGAGAAGTTGAAATTGATTGATTGACTGAACCTTTTTTTTTTTTTGCACACGGCGGTGGAGGCCTAAAGTGAAAAGGTTTTATAAAACCCAGCTGAAGGCCTGGGAGTGGGGCGATGGCACGCGTGCCCACAGAGAGGGCTCTGCGTGCCACCTGTGGCACGCGTACCATAGGTTCGCCACCACGGAACTAAGCAATGCACTTAACAACAGGGGCAAAATAAAGTCTTTTTTTTTTATTAAAGAGTTTTGCAAAAACAAAATTTTACAATATATCCCCAAATCCCTCCCACCCCAAACCCACCCACTTCCCCCCCCCACTTCCCAGAGCTAAATACAGGATTATAGTTACAATAATCATATTCTAAATAAAAATTATGCATAATATACAATTAACTAAATTCATAATGTGCTTTAACTCCCCTTTAATATAACTACAAACAACGTGCTAATAAGAATATCCCACTAAAATCTACTCATAAGCTAAATGGAACTTTTTAGTCCCATATTTGTTCTGAATATAATTTATCCATCTCCTCCAAACTGAAATATATCTTTCCTGTGAATGATCTTTCAAATAAGCAGAAATCTTAGACATTTCTGCAAGATTCGAAACCTTAAACACCCATTCTTCTATAGTGGGCAAACTATCCTTCTTCCAATATTGTCCCACCAGTAACCGTGCTGCTGTTATCATGTTCAACATCAAGTTAGTTTCTTTAACATCACAATCTACAACAATACCCAATAGAAACAATTGCGGGGAAAACTTTATCTTTCTCTTAAAAATCTTTTGAATGTTCCACCAAATTTTAATCCAAAAAGCTTTTATATTTCTAGGGGCAAAATAAAGTCTTAAAATGAAGCAAAATTCACCTACAAGCTGTCTTGCTTAGCAACGGGCTCAAGGACTACCTGGGATTGTGATAATATCATCCAGCACAGGATTCCTGCAAAGCTGGATCAGGGGTTGTGTTAGGTATACATGGAGTCCTCGACTTACGGCCACCACTGAGCCCAAAATTGATGTTGCTAGGTGAAACATTGGTTAAGTCAGTTTTGCCCCACCTTCCTTGCCGCCGTTGTTAAGCGAACCACTGCAGTTGTTAAGTTAGTAGCATGGTTGTTCAAGCGAATATGGCTTCCCCCTTGATTTTTGCTTGTCAGAAAGTCGCCAAAAGGGGATCGCGTGATCCCGGGACGCTGCAACCATCATAAATATGAACCAGTTGCCAAGCTTCTGAATTTTGACCCCGTGACCATGGGGATGCTGCCACGGTCGTAAGGGTGAGAAAGGGGTGATCAAGTCACTTTTTCCAGTGCTGCTGTAACTTCAAACGGTCACGAAACAAGCCATTGTTAGTGGAGGACTCTCTGTTGACAGATCTTCGGTCAGTTGCAAGTCACCACCAAACCCAGATCAGGCCATTTATGTGCAACGTGACAACTTAATAGATGCTATGTGTGAGGAGGAGAAAGATGAAGGGGGGCTGCATTGCAAGAAAAATCCTGGATTGTGTGTGTTTGTGCTGCAATTTTTTCCCCTTCCTTTGTTGCACCCACATGTGGGTTGACTTTGCTTGAATGTGAATACATCACCTGAGCTTTATTAGGCTCTTGATCTACACAGGGCAGTTTTGATGGCCACTAGAGCTTGTGAAAAAGGAATGTGGTGGCTCAGTAGGTTAGGACGCTGAGCTTGTCGATCAGATGGTCGGCAGTTTGGCGGGTAGAATCCCGAGTGCCGCGTAACAGAGTGAGCGCCTGTTACTTGTCCCAGCTTCTGCTAACCTAGCAGTTCGAAAGGACGTAAAAATGCAAGTAGAAAAATAGGGACCACAACGGTGGGAAAGTAACAGTGTTCTGTGCGCCTTTGGCGTCTAGTCATGCCGGCCACATGGATACCCCAAAAGAGCTTTTGTCTGCACGTGTTGGGTCTATGGACATTTACCACCTTAAAAATAAAATTCAACGCATTGGATGAATTTGTAGAATATTTCTCCAATCATGTAAAAAATAACAATATCCAACACAGTAGGTGTTAACACCAGTAAAGTCTTTTTCATGAAAATGCTCTTTTTAAAAAAAAAAAGTAGAAAAAAAATAGAGAGAAGAGTGACATTGTTTGCAAATATCTTCAATCTCTAGCAAATAACTTTGATTTAATCCCAGACCCCTGGGATGGATGAAGCTCATACTGTGACTGTGTGTTGTGCAAGCACAGCCAATAGAGGAGAGGCCAAGACACAATCTATTGGCGTCGTGGGGCATATAGATAGGAACCACAACCCCAGTTGAGCAGAACCACTTACATTTTTATTTCATTGAATATAACACATCAGAGCTTTGCTAAAAGCTTTTCATTTGTTTTTTTACTATTGTTTAACTGTATACCTACCTTGCTCTGTACACCGCCCCGAGTCCCTCGGGAGAAGGGCGGTATATAAAAACAAATAAATAAATAAATAAATAAATAAAATGTTTTGTCACTGAGCAGGAGAAAGAGGGTGAAGAGACTGGAGCTCTCCATGGTACTGAAAGAATTTAGTTGTCTACTACTCTAAAGTTAAACAATAAGGAAATCCTCAACTTACAACCATTGGTTTCATAACCAGTTACAACAGTACTGGAAAAAGCGACATGGGACTGTTTTTCAGACCTACAACCATTGCAACATCTCCAGGGTGATCAAAATTCGGGCGCTTGGCAACTGCCACATGTTTATGAGAGTTGCACTGTCTTGGGGTCACGTGATTGTCTTTTGCAACCTTCCCAGCTGGCTTCTGATGAGCAAAACACAATGCAGGATGCAGGATTTGCTTAATGACTGGCTGATCCCCTTAACAACCCGCTGCGATTCGCTTAACGACTGCGACAAGCCAGGTCACAAAATGGGACTAAACTCACTTAACAACCAGCTTGCTTAGCAGCAGAAAGTTATGGGTGCTGGCTTGAGAAGACTGGGGAGCAGAGAAGATCACTAGGGCAGGGGTCTTCAAACGTGGCCCTTTTGTGACTCGCGGACCTCAACTCCCAGAATTCCTCAGCCAGGCAGTTTGAAGTTTGAAGACCCTTGCACTGGGGGGGGGGGGGTTGGGAAAGAGATGGCAAAAGAAGGAAGCCAAGCTTTTTGCTACATTTTGGCACGGCCTTCCTGCAATTTAATCTCTCTCATCAGAACCCAGGCCTCGCTTCTCAGCGGCAAATGTCTTTCCTTTCAAAGGCAGGAGGAAATATTGCTGTTTTCTGCTACAGAAATCTGTGCAGAGTTGCAGTCTGGCTGCCATCCAGCATCTCTGTCATTCCTGCCTCCTCGACACGTAAGAATAAATGGCTTTCTTCCATCTAGAAGGATCCAAATGGTGCAGGACAGACATTTTTAAATGATAAGGCGTGAGGGATTGGGGAGCGCAGCATCTGCTCCCTTGGTGGTGGTGGTGGTGGTGGTGGAGGAGGAGGAGGAGGAGGAGGAGGAGGAGGAGGAGGAGGAGGAGGAGGAGGTCTCTTTTGTTGCCTAAAAGAGCCTAAAATTTACAGACCCAACACATCCTGGACATAAACTGCTTCAACTCCTTCCCTCAGGACACGGCTCTAGGGCATTGCCTGACAAAAAAAAACTAGACACGAAGAGAGTTTTCCCCCCACCCCCAAGCCATCACTCTGCTAAACACCTAATTCCCACAACACTGTCTTATTCCTAAGGATATTTAGCCATGTAATGGAGCTAAATTCTCATTTTTCCTGTTACCTTAGTATCTTATGATTATATCACTTTGTTGTCTGTATGTACACTGAGGGCTTACGCATCGGAGGCAAATTCCTTGGGTGGCCAATCACACCTGGCCAATAAAGAACTATTCTGTTCTGTTCTGTTCTGTCCTACCCTATCCTACCCTACTGAATCCTATCCTATCCTTATTCTATTCTATACTATCCTATTCTATTCTATATCCTATCCTATCCTGTCCTATCCTTATTCTATTCTGTCCTGTCCTGTCCTGTCCTATCCTTATTCTATTCTATTCTATTCTATTCTATTCTATTCTATTCTATTCTATTCTATTCTATTCTATTCTATTCTATTCTATTCTATTCTATTCTATTCTTTCTATTCTATTCTATTCTATTCTATTCTATTCTATTCTATTCTATTCTAGTCTAGTCTAGTCTAGTCTAGTCTATATCCTATCCTATCCTATCCTGTCCTATCCTTATTCTATTCTATTCTATTCTATTCTATTCTATTCTATTCTATTCTATTCTATTCTATTCTATTCTATTCTATTCTATTCTATTCTATTCTATTCTATTCTATTCTATTCTATTCTATTCTATTCTATTCTATTCTATTCTATTCTATGTATATCCTATCCTATCCTATCCTATCCTATCCTATCCTTATTCTATTCTATTCTATTCTATTCTATTCTATTCTATTCTATTCTATTCTATTCTATTCTATTCTATTCTATTCTATTCTATTCTATTCCATAATTCACAGCTTGTCATAAAGACAAAAAGCTACTCACTTAACATCCAAATAATAATAATAATAATAATAATAATAATAATAATAATAATAATAATAATGATGATGATGATGATGATGATGATGATGATGATGATGGAAGGGATCTTGGAGGTCATCTAGTCCAACCCCCTGCTCCGGCAGGAAACCCTATACCATTTCGGACAAATGGCTGTCCAGTCTCCTCTTAAAAACTTCCAGTGTTGGAGCATTCACCGCTTCTGGAGGCAGGTTGTTCCACTGGTTAATTGTTCTCACTGTCAGGAAGTTTCTCCTTAGTTCCAGGTTGCTTCTCTCCTTGATTAGTCTCCATCCGTTGCTTTTTGTCCTGCCTTTGGGCACTTTGGAGAATAGCTTGACTCCCTCTTCTTTGGGGCAGCCCCTGAGATACTGGAAGACGGCTATCATGTCCCCCCTCATCCTTCTCTTCATTAAACTAGACCTACCCAATTCCAGCAACCGTTCCTTGTATGTTTTAGCCTCCAGTCCCCTGATCATCTGTTGCTCTTCTCTGTACTCTTTCTAGAGTCTCAACACTTAATGACAGTCGTTCTGGTCCCAGCTGGATGGAATGGATAGAATCAATTGATGGAAACTAATCAAAGAGAGACCCAACCTAGAGCTAAGGAGAAATTTCCTGACAGTGAGGACAATTAATCAGTGGAACGACTTCCTTCCAGAGGCTGTGGGTGCTCCATGCCTGGAGGTTTTCAAGAAGAGACTGGACAGCCATTTGTCTGAAAACGGTATAGGGTTTCCTGCCTGAGCAGAGGGTTGGACTAGAAGACCTCTAAGGACCCTTCCAATTCTGTTAAGATGAGAAAAAGGAAAAAGATGAACGGAGGAAATAGAGAACAAGGGGCAGAAGAAGAGGGAAAGGAGGAAAGGAGGAGGAGGAGGAGGAGGAGGAGCAGGAGGAAAAAGATAACGAGAAAGGAGGAAGAGGAAAGGTGGAGGAAGAGGAGGAGAGGGAAAAAATGAAGAAGAAAAAACGGCGAGGAAGGAAAGGAACTCTAGAACTGAATCCCTCTATCCTACAATGCAAAAAAAAGGGTGTTTCTTTCAGACTCCCGAGTTTTCCTCATACAGATGTTTCTATTGGCTTTCCAATTTGGGGGCAAGCTGGATAGCAGTCGTTCAAAATCTCCCTCCCCGTATTTTTGGTGCCTCTGCCCAAGGCCGGCTCTGCTGGGCACCCCTGCCAAGTGGCGCTCCGGTGCCAGCTCTTTATCCACTCTCTGCACGCGGCAGCTCTGGATTAGCGGCCGCGTTGCCTCTGCGCCCAGAATCCCCCACGGGCAGTGGGTGGGTGGGAAGAAGCAGGGAGAGGGAGGCTGGCGCTGCTGGCATGCTGCCCTCTTGGCTGCTGGATTTGGCCACTGTGCCGTTGCAGAGGAGGGAACCAAGGGGAAAGAGAAGCACTAAAAAGGTAAAGGTAAAGTTTCCCCCGCACACGCGTGCAAGTTGTTTTCCGACTCTAGGGGCCGGTACTCATCTCTGTTTCAAAGCCGAAGAGCCAGCGCTTGTCCGAGGACGTCTCCGTGGTCATGTGGCCGGCATGACTAGACGCCAAAGGCGCACGGAACGCTGTGACCTTCCCACCGGAGTGGTCCCTATTTTTCTACTTGCATTTTTACGTGCTTTCGAACTGCTAGGTTGGCAGAAGCTGGGACGCGTAACAGGCGCTCACTCTGTTACGCGGCACTCGGGATTCGACCCGCCAAACTGCCGACCTTCTGATCGACAAGCTCAGCATCCTAACCCACTGAGCCACCGCGTCCCTAAGAGAAGCAGATTGCACCCCAAAAGTCCTGACATGCCATTGAGGAACAGAGCTAACTGCTGAATGCAGAGGGGGAAAAAAAAGAGTTGGAAGGGACCTCGGAGGTCTTCTAGTCCAACCCCCTGCTTGAGCAGAAGACCCTCTAGCATTTCAGAGAAATGGTTGTCCCATCTCTCCTAAAAAACAAAAGAACAAAACTCCAATGTTGGAGCACCCACGACTTCTGGAGGCAAGCCGTTCCACCGACTGATCGTTGTCAGGAAGTAGGGCACATCTGGAAGGGAGCAAGCCACGAACAGTTGTAAGGTTTCCATTTCAGAAGAACAGAATGACAAGAGTTGGAAGGGACCTTGGAGGTCTTCTAGTCCAACCCCTTGCTCAGGCAGGAAGCCCTATACCATTTCAGACAAATGGTGGTCCAATCTCTTCTTAAAAACTTCCAGTGTTGGAGCATTCACCACTTCTGGAGGCAGGTTGTTCCACTGGTTAATTGTCCTCACCGTCAGGAAGTTTCTCCTTAGTTCTAGGTTGCTTCTCTCCTTGATGAGTTTCCATCCGTTGCTTCTTGTCCTGCTTTCAGGTGCTTTGGAGAATAGCTTGACTCCCTCTTCTTTGGGGCAGCCCCTGAGATATTGGAACGCGGCTATCGTGTCACTCCTTGTCCTTCTTCTCATTCTTTATTTCGTTCGTTCTTCATATGTTTCAGCCTCCAGGCCCTTCCTCATCTTTGGTTCCTTGACCCAGCTGTTTCTAGCCAAACAGTTGCGCCTGTCAACCTGGCAGGTCAAAAAAAAAAAAAAAAAAGTGAAAATGGCAGCGATCAAAGCTTCCCCCCTCTTTTTGATGGCTGTCCCCTCTGCAACCCGGATCAAAGTAGGCGGAGCTTCATCTGCAAGGTGAGCAATTTTATTTTATTTTTTACTTTTTGGACCCCGCCTGCAGAGGCCCCCACATCCACCCATCCGAGGCATCGGATGGTGCAAAGGCGCCATCTTTTCCAAGAGGGCGTCATTTCTTTGGTTTGAGTTAAATCATTGGGAGTCAAGAACGACCCACTGACAGGGATTCGTTTTCCGCCTCTCTGGGCTTTGCAAGCGTGGCTTCCTGCTGGGGTTGGCGGCTCCTTTGCGGAGATGTTGCGCCTGAGAGAACAAAGGGATAGGAAGGATAGGATAGGAAGCTGCATGCATGCAGCTTCTAGACTTCCAGCCCCAAGGCAGAAAGGCTTCCACCCTCCATCCCTCCATCATTTCTTTCTCCCTCCCTTCCCCATCAAATATCTTCCTTCCTTCCTTCCTTCCTTCCTTCCTTCCTTCCTTCCTTCCTTCCTTCCTTCCATCGTCCCTTCCTTCCTTCCATCGTTCCTTCCTTCCATCGTTCCTTTCCCCCTTCCTTCCTCCCTCCCTCCCTTCCCCATCAAATATCTTCCTTCCTTCCTTCCTTCCTTCCTTCCTTCCTTCCTTCCTTCCTTCCTTCCATCGTTCCTTTCCCCCTTCTTTCCTCCCTCCCTCCCTTCCCCATCAAATACCTTCCTTCCCTCTTTCCTTCCTTCCCTTTAACTCTCCCTTCCTTTCTCCATCTCTCCCTCCCTCCTTCCCACCCTCCCTTCCCCATCAAAATCCTTCCTTCCATCCTTCTTTCCTTCCTTCCTTCCCCATCAACTATCTTCCTTCCTTCCTTCCATCCTTCTTTCCTTCCTTCCTTCCCCATCAACTATTTTCCTTCCTTCCTTCCATCCTTCTTTCCTTCCTTCCTTCCCCATCAACTATCTTCCTTCCTTCCTTCCATCCTTCTTTCCTTCCTTCCTTCCCCATCAACTATCTTCCTTCCTTCCTTCCATCCTTCTTTCCTTCCTTCCTTCTCCATCAACTATCTTCCTTCCTTCCTTCCATCCTTCTTTCCTTCCTTCCTTCCCCATCAACTATCTTCCTTCCTTCCTTCCATCCTTCTTTCCTTCCTTCCTTCTCCATCAACTATCTTCCTTCCTTCCTTCCATCCTTCTTTCCTTCCTTCCTTCCCCATCAACTATCTTCCTTCCTTCCTTCCATCCTTCTTTCCTTCCTTCCTTCCCCATCAACTATCTTCCTTCCTTCCTTCCATCCTTCTTTCCTTCCTTCCTTCCCCATCAACTATCTTCCTTCCTTCCTTCCATCCTTCTTTCCTTCCTTCCTTCCCCATCAACTATCTTCCTTCCTTTCTTCCATCCTTCCTTTCCCCCTTCCTTCCTCATCAAGTAGAACAGAATAACTTTATTGTCACTTTGAATGTACAGTAATCAGCATACATTAAAATGAAATTTCGTTGCATACAGCATTCAAAGGGTCACCACCTCCAGTATACACACATAAATACCTTCCTTCCTTCCTTCCTTCCTTCCTTCCTTCCTTCCTTCCTTCCTTCCTCCCTTCCTCCCACTTCTTCCTCCCTCCTCTCTCTCTTTCCATCTTTCTCTATCTCTCTCCTCTATTTTTATTCTTTCCTATCCCTTTGTTCAACTTGAATGCCAGAGACAAAAGAAGCTGTTCTTTCTTTCTTTCTTTCTTTCTTTCTTTCTTTCTTTCTTTCTTTCTTTCTTTCTTTCTTTCTTTCTTTCTTTCTTCACTTTTCTTTCTTTGTGGCTTTCCCTTTTTGCGTTATTCTTGCAGTTTTGCTTATTGTTACAGCCTTTTCTTTATGACAGCCACGTTTTTGGATGGTACCCTGGATGTGTTAATAGCAATATTTATGTTATATAAGCCAAGGAGAGTTGCTTTTGAATTGTGGAGTGTGAGAAGTGTGTTAAGGGAATAAATAAAGAAGTGCCTAAGAAGGCTGTCAGTGGGGCATCTTTCCCAAGGAATGGGCCCTGAGTGGGAAGCCCTTGAAAGAGGCGATGTGTAGTACCAGAGGGAGGGGAGGGAAATCCAGAAAAAAACCCCCCTCATCTTTCATGCCCTGTGAGCCTCATTTCCTCTCGCACGACAGGCAGTGACAATAATTACCACTGCAGGGAACTGCCTGCTATTATTTTGCATTGTGTCAGGTTTAATGCAATTGTCACAGTCTGCAAATGAATTTTTTCCTCCCTCCCTCCCTCCCTCCCTCCCTCCCTCCCTCCCTTCCTTCCTTCCATGCATCCATTCATCCATGCATCCATCCTTCCTCCCCTCCCCTCTCCTAATTTCTTCTTTCTTCTCTCTCTTCCTCTCTCTTTTCATCCTTCCATTCTTCTTTCCTTTCTCCTTCCCTCCCTTCCACTTCCTTCCTTTTGTCCTTCCTTCCTTCCTTCCTTCCTTCCTTCCTTCCTTCCTTCCTTCCTTCCTTCCTTCCTTCCTTCCTTCCTTCCTCTCTCTCTCTCCTTCCCTCTCTCTTTTCGCCTTCCCTTCCCTCCTCTCCCTCTTCCCTTCCCTCCCTTAGAGAGGGTCAAAAAAGTCATGGCAGCCCTGTTCCTACTACTGAAGCTCTGCCCCTTTTAAGATCACCCGGTCCATGTCTTGGCTCTCCCCAGCCCCCTTCCTCAGTTTGCCCAGGGCTGTGCATGTGGTGAAAAAGATTTAGAAGAGCTGCAGGATCCCACCCAAGCCCAGCCCTGCTCTTTGCGAAAGCTGACAAATTTTATCGGAGCTGAAATACAGCATCTCTGCTCTTAGCATCGCCTGAAGAGTGGATTCTTTAAGGCAAACCCGTCATCTTTTTTTTCCCCAGAAGCTTGAAAACAGCCAGAATGCTTTCTTGAACAGCAGAGACAAACAAACAGTCATATTATTTATGAGGCTGCCTGAACAGAATTGCAATCTAACCCCAATCAAAATGAACAAGTGCAAACTAAAACAACAGCCGAAGCAATCAGGACAACATACGCTGTGATATATTTACAGTCACTGTAAAAACAACACACATCCACCGCTAAACTCCTAACCCTATAACCTGGACACTTCTCCCATTTGTCTTGACCCACACGAAACAAACCTACCAGCTTAACTTGGTTCTCTGCAAGATGAAGCCTGTAATAAAGTTCGGCACTAACACAGACACCAGTTTGGCATATTTAGAGGTTGGCCGACAAACCAATGAGTTCCAGTCCTGCCTTAGGCATGAAAGCTGGGTGGGTGACTTTGGACCAATCCCCAGGAGATGGTGAGTTCTAGTTCCCCCAGAGACCTGAAAGCCCACTGGGTGACTTTGGGCCAATCCCCAGGAGATGGTGAGTTCTAGTCCTGCCTTAGGTAAGAAAACCAGTTGGGTGACTTTGGGCCAATCCCCAGGAGAGGGTGAGTTCTAGTTCCACCTTAAGCATGAAAGCTGGCTGGGTGACTTTGGACCAATCCCCAGGAGAGGGTGAGTTCTAGTCCCGCCTTAGGTAAGAAAGCCAGCTGGGTGACTTTGGGCCAATCCCCAGGAGAGGGTGAGTTCTAGTTCCACCTTAAGCATGAAAGCTGGCTGGGTGACTTTGGACCAATCCCCAGGAGAGGGTGAGTTCTAGTCCCGCCTTAGTAAGAAAGCCCACTGGGTGACTTTGGGCCAATCCCCAGGAGAGGGTGAGTTCTAGTCCCGCCTTAGGTAAGAAAGCCCGCTGGGTGACTTTGGGCCAATCCCCAGGAGAGGGTGAGTTCTAGTCCCGCCTTAGGTAAGAAAGCCAGCTGGGTGACTTTGGGCCAATCCCCAGGAGAGGGTGAGTTCTAGTCCCGCCTTAGGTAAGAAAGCCCACTGGGTGACTTTGGGCCAATCCCCAGGAGATGGTGAGTTCTAGTCCCGCCTTAGGTAAGAAAGCCCACTGGGTGACTTTGGGCCAATCCCCAGGAGATGGTGAGTTCTAGTCCCGCCTTAGGTAAGAAAGCCCACTGGGTGACTTTGGGCCAATCCCCAGGAGAGGGTGAGTTCTAGTTCCACCTTAAGCATGAAAGCTGGCTGGGTGACTTTGGACCAATCCCCAGGAGAGGGTGAGTTCTAGTCCCGCCTTAGTAAGAAAGCCCACTGGGTGACTTTGGGCCAATCCCCAGGAGAGGGTGAGTTCTAGTCCCGCCTTAGGTAAGAAAGCCCGCTGGGTGACTTTGGGCCAATCCCCAGGAGAGGGTGAGTTCTAGTCCCGCCTTAGGTAAGAAAGCCAGCTGGGTGACTTTGGGCCAATCCCCAGGAGAGGGTGAGTTCTAGTCCCGCCTTAGGTAAGAAAGCCCACTGGGTGACTTTGGGCCAATCCCCAGGAGATGGTGAGTTCTAGTCCCGCCTTAGGTAAGAAAGCCCACTGGGTGACTTTGGGCCAATCCCCAGGAGATGGTGAGTTCTAGTCCCGCCTTAGGCATGAAAGCCAACTGGGTGACTTTGGGGCAGTCCATGTGTCTCAGCCCAATCCACCTCACAGGGTCATTGTGGGGAAAATAGGAAGGAGTAGGATGTACATTCTCTAGCCAGAGTTACATGTAAAGTAACAAAGGCAGGATAAAAAAACCCAAATAAATATACCAACAAACAATAACAATGTCTGTCTGTCTGTCTGTCTGTCTGTCTGTCTGTCTGTCTCTATCTATCTATCTATCTATCTATCTATCTATCTATCTATCTATCTATCTATCTATCTATCCTCTATCTACCCATCTCTCTCTCATCTATCATCCATCCATCCCTACAGTTATCTCCATCTGTCTATTTATCCATCCATCCATCCATCCATCTCTATCTCTCCCTCTTCCTCTCTCTCATCTATTATTTATCTATCATCCATCCGTCCATTCATCCATTCCTCCATCTCTATCAATCTATCTCTATCGTATCTCTGTCTCTGTCTCTGTCTCTCTCCATCAGTCTATCTGTTTATTTATCTACCTACCTTCATGTCAGTCTTAATTACTAGCATGGTATTTTGCTCTATCTAATAGTAGGGCTGATCTTGCATGTTTCACTGGCCACCATGTTATTTTTTATTTAGACATTTCTAGGCGCTGGCCCATGTTTCCAACCAATACTATTTTGCAGAAGTCCAAGCAACATTTTGATAATTGTCCAGAATTCACAAAACTCCCCAAGGAGATGTATTTCAACCCAATACCCTATGATTCTATATTTTTTTTTTAAAAAAAGATCTCTCTGTTTCAGACTTTTAATATGTGTTTATTTGAAGCTGGGCAGCTTTCAGACATACGGACATATGGAATTCCTCAGCCAGAAAATCCACCCATCTGGAATTGGCCAAGTTTAGGAAAAATTGATTTAAGTGCTAATTGATTGTAATCATATTGTTTGGGTTTCTGTTTTAATTATATTGATTTTAGTGTCATGTTACAGATTTTTAAATATGCGACTGTGGCATTTGTTTCTTTGTTGCAGCTTTTTTCAAGACTGTGAAGCACTCTTGAGCATCACACAGTCTATAAATCTTGTCAGGGCATCGCGCAGTAGGTGTCCAAATGAAGTCAGACACGCTGACACGAACTTGTGGTTTTGGGTAAATAAATATATTTTACATCTATATTTACAGCAAACAAGATAGTGAGGCAAACAGGAACGTTGTGAGGTAAATCTCACAGGGCATGCAGAAGAAAAATGGCGGGAAAAAAGGGAAATGCCCCCTCCGCACCCACAGCAACCAATCACAGCGCAGATTGCCTCACACAGAAGCCTGCACTCTTCAACCAATAAGCTACAGCCGTGTGTTCTGGTTCATTGCACAGCCCTTCACTGCTCCAGCTATTCAATCTAAATATCTTAACAAATCTATCAGAATCCATCAATTGATCAATCAATCAGTCATTCAATCAGGATGTAATGGGGTGCCCCAGGGCTCTGTTCTGGGCCCAGTGCTCTTCAATATCTTCATTAATGATTTGGATGAGGGGATAGATGGGGAACTCATCAAATTTGCAGACGACACCAAGCTGGCAGGAATAGCCAATACTCCAGAAGATAGGCTTAAGATACAGAAGGATCTGGACAGACTCGAACACTGGGCACTATCTAACAAAATAAAATTCAATGGGGAAAAAAGTAAGGTTCTACATTTAGGCAGGAAAAATCAAATGCATAGGTATAGTATAGGTGGTACCTTGCTCAATAGTAGTAACTGTGAGAGGGATCTCGGAGTCTTAGTAGACAATCACTTAAATATGAGCCAGCCGTGTGCTGCAGCTGCCAAAAAAGCCAACACAGTGCTAGGCTTCATTAACAGAGGGATAGAATCAAGATCAAGTGAAGTACTAATACCACTTTACAATGCTTTGGTAAGGCCACACCTGGAATACTGCATCCAGTTTTGGTCACCACGATGTAAAAAAGATGTCGAGACTCTAGAAAGGGTACAGAGAAGAGCAACCAAGATGATTAGGGGGCTGGAGGCTAAAACATATAGGGAACGGTTGCTGGAATTGGGTATGTGTAGTTTAATGAAGAGAAGGGTGAGGGGTGACATGATAGCCGTGTTCCAATATCTCAGGGGCTACCACAAAGAAGAGGGAGTCAAGCTATTCTCCAAAGCACCTGAAAGCAGGACAAGAAGCAACGGATGGAAACTAGTCAAGGAGAGAAGCAACCTAGAACTAAGGAGAAACTTCCTGACAGTTAGAACAATTAACCAGTGGAACAACCTGCCTCCAGA
Source organism: Vipera ursinii (assembly GCF_947247035.1). Lineage (NCBI taxonomy): Eukaryota > Metazoa > Chordata > Lepidosauria > Squamata > Viperidae > Vipera > Vipera ursinii. The sequence continues at coordinate 11,528,580 of NC_139512.1, forward strand.
GGTGGTGAATGCTCCAACACTGGAGGTTTTTAAGAAGAGACTGGACAGCCATTTGCCTGAAATGGTATAGGGTTTCCTGCCTGAGCAGGGGGTTGGACTAGATGACCTCCAAGGTCCCTTCCAACTTTATATTATTATTATTATTTTAATTACACTCTATGTGTAAAATATGTGAGAATTGCCCAGCATTGTTCTTATCATTCCCAGGAAATACACTTGGTAAAGCAGAACTAAAGCAGAACTTACAACAGCCCATTTAGTGACCATTCAAAGTTACAGCGGCAAGTGACTTATGACCGTTTTTCACAGTTATGACCTTGGTAGCATCCCCACGATCATGTGATCAACATCCAGACACTTGGCAACTGGTTCATACTTAGCACCATGGCTGTATCCCAAGGTCATGTTATCACCTTTTGCAACCTTCTGATAGGGAAGGTCAATGAGGAAGCCTGATTCACTTAACAACCGGGGGACTAACTCATCAACTGCACTGATTCGCTTAACGCCTAGGGCAAGAGAGGTCATAAAACGGGGCCAAACTCACTTAACAAAGGTTTCACTTCGCCACAGAAATCTGGGGCTCAATTGTGATCACAAGTCGAGGACTACCCGTACTCTAATAAATAATAAATACTTAATAAATGGAGTACAGGTAATCCTCAACTTACCACAGTTCGTTTGGTGACCGTTCAGAGTTACAACAGCGTTGGAAAAAGTGACTTAGGATCGTTTTTCACACTTACAACCCTTGCAGCATCCTCATGTTCATGTGATCAAAATTCAGATGCTTCGCAACTGACTCCTAATTATGACAGTTGCAGTGTCCCGGGGTCATGCAATCACCATTTTTGTCCTTCTGACAAGCAAAGTCAATGGGGGAAGCCAGATTCACTTAACAACTATGGCAAGAAAGGTCGTAAAGTGGGGCAAAATTCACTTTGCAAATGTTTCAGCAGGAGAAACGTGGGGCTTCATTGTGATCATAAGTCAAGAATGACCTCTTCTGCATTGCTGAGATCACATCTGGAATACTTCATCCAATTCTAGTCACCACGATACAAAAAAGATGTTGAAGCTCTAGAAAGAGGTCAGAGAAGAGCAACATAGATGATTAGGGGACTGGAGGCTAAAACAAATTAAGAATGGTTGCAGGAACTGGCCATGTGTAGTCTAATCAGGAGATGGACTGGGGATGACATGATAGTCTTCCAAAATTCAAGGAACTTGTCACTGCCATCATGGAGAAGAGAGGGGCATCTTAAGAGATTAGACAGTCATTTATCTAAAATGGTATAGATTCTCCTGCTTGAGCAGGGGGCTGGACTAGAAGATCTCCAAGGTCCCTTCCATATTCTATTCTATTATTCTATTCTATTCTATTCTATTCTGTTCTGTTCTGTTCTGTTCTGTTCCGTTCCATTCCGTTCCGTTCCGTTCCGTTCCGTTCCATTCCATTCCATTCCATTCCATTCCATTCCATTCCATTCCATTCCATTCCATTCCATTCTATTCTATTCTATTCTATTCTATTCTATTCTATTCTATTCTATTCTATTCTATTCTATTCTATTCTGTTCTATTCATTCTGTATCCCATCCTATCCTATCTTATTATTCTATTCTATTCTATTCTATTCTATTCTATTCTATTCTATTCTATTCTATTCTATTCTATTCTATTCTATTCTATTCTATTCTATTATTCTATTCTATTCTATTCTATTCTATTCTATTCTATTCTATTCTATTCTATTCTATTCTATTCTATTCTATTCTATTCTATTCTATTCTATATTCTATTCTGTTCCGTTCCGTTCCGTTCTGTTCTGTTCTATTCTATTCTATTCTGTTCTATTCATTCTGTATCCCATCCTATCCTATCTTATTATTCTATTCTATTCTATTCTATTCTATTCTATTCTATTCTATTCTATTCTATTCTATTCTATTCTATTCCATTCCATTCCATTCCATTCCATTCCATTCCATTCCATTCTATTCTATTCTATTCTATTCTATTCTATTCTATTCTATTCTATTCCATTCCATTCCATTCCATTCCATTCCATTCCATTCCATTCCATTCTATTCTATTCTATTCTATTCCATTCCATTCCATTCCATTCCATTCCATTCCATTCCATTCCATTCCATTCTATTCTATTCTATTCTATTCTATTCTATTCTATTCTATTCTATTCTATTCTATTCTATTCTATTCTATTCTATTCCATTCCATTCCATTCCATTCCATTCCATTCCATTCCATTCCATTCCATTCCATTCTATTCTATTCTATTCTATTCTATTCTATTCTATTCTATTCTATTCTATTCTATTCTATTCTATTCTATTCTTCTCCAAACCATCTGAGGGCAGGATAAGAAGTAACAGGTGGAAGATTGTGAAAGAGAGTTCCAACCCAAAACTAAGGTGAATTAATCAGTGGAACGACTTGCCTCCAGATGTTGTGGGTGCTCCATCACTGGGGTTTTTAAAGAAGAGATTGGTACAGCCATTTTCTGGAATGGTATACCATTCCAGACAAGTTGTTGTCCATCTCTTCTTAAAAACCTCCCATGTTGGAAGCAAGCGGTTCCACTGATTAGTTGTTCTCACTGTCAGGAAATTCCTCCTTAGTTCCAGGTTGCTTCTCTGCTTGACTGGTTTCCATCCGATGCTTCTTGTCCTGCCTTCAGGTGCTTTGGAGGATAGCTTGACTTCCTCTTCTTTGGGGCAGCCCCACAAGTACTGAGTTATGGCTATCATGGGGGAAATGGTCCTTCTTTTCTTTAGACTGGCCATTCCCAAATCCTGCAACCGTTCTTTGTGTGTTTTAGTCTCCAGGCCTTTAATAATCTTCTCTGTACTCTTTCTAAAGTCTCAACATCTTTTTTTATATCGTGGCAACCAAAACCGGATGCAGTATTCCAAGTGTGGCCTTACCAAGGCCTTATAAAGCGGTACTAATGCTTCATGTGATCTTGATTCTGTCTCTCTGCTAATTTATTTATTTATTTAATTTAATTTTTATACTGCCCTTCTCCCGAAGGACTCAGGGCGGTGTACAGGGCAATACAATAAAATACAACATACAAAAATTAAAAAAAATATTAAATACAATGGCCCAATTCAATAAATTAATACAAAGCATTAAAATACCCCTAAACCCATCAGACCAGGCCGGCTTGTTCAAATAAATATGTTTTTAGGTCACGTCGGAAGGAGCGAAGGTCAGGAGCCGTCCGGAGCTCCACCGGTAAACGGTTCCAAAGGTCTGGCGCGCCCACAGAGAACGCCCTCCCCCTGGGGGCCGCCAGTCGACACTCTTTGACCGACGGCACCCTAAGGAGGCCCTCCCTGTGGGAGCGCACAGGACGATGGGAGGCTGATGCTGGCAGCAGGTGCTCCCTGAGATAATCCGGACCCATGCCATTTAGGGCTTTATAGGTCGTAACCAGCACCTTGAATCTCACCCGGAGGGCAACCGGAAGCCAATGCAGCTCACGGAGCAGAGGTGTTACATGGGAGTATCGGGAAGCCCCCAGCACCACTCGCGCGGCTGCATTCTGCACCAGCTGGAGCCTCCGAGTAGTCCTCAAGGGCAGCCCCACGTAGAGAGCATTGCAGTAGTCCAAACGGGAGGTCACGAGTGCATGAGTGACCGTGCGCAAGGCATCCCGGTCTAGATGCCTAGAATGCCTAATGCAGCCTAGAACTGTGTTTGCTTTTTTTGGCAGTTGCCACACACTGCTGGCTGATGTTTGACTGTCCACTAGGACTCCAAGATCCCTCTCGCAGTTGCTACTATTGAGCTAGGTATACCCCCCTATATCCTATATCTGTGTATTTGGTTTTTCTTGCCTAAGTGGAGACTCATCACCGGTGCAGATGTTTCTTAGATGAAAGGAGGTTGGATGAGTGAGGTCATGAGGTCACAAAGGCCAATGGACACAAACGTCCTGGGAAAGTTGGCTTGCTGACTTTGAGGGAAAGCTCAGAAGCTTCCAGGAGAGATCAAGCAACACCAACCAAGTTCCAATGACTAGATTTTGCTTCAAGCCGTGGGTATTCAACTTAGCCATCAACCTTCTAATTACATGGATGTTCTAAGGCCCACCCAAGTTGATGCTCCAACGAAAGACCTTTGAAGTCCTTTCGAAGAGACCAGCCCTTGATTATAGCTAGAATGTCTTCTATTTTCCCAGCGTTTGTACATGTGATTATAGCGATCCTTCTTCATCTGACCAACAATGAAGCCTTGATCCGGGCCGTGTACAACCATAACAGCATCAGCCAAGACTTCGAAGCTTTGAATTCTGACTTTGGCCCTGTGCTCCAAAGCGAAGGTCTTCTTGGTTACCTCATCGAAGCCAAACCAGCCAACGCTTGCCAACCGATCAAAGCACCACCTCTGACCAACAGTTCTTCGGTGGCCTACGTGGCTCTCATCCAGAGAAATGACTGTTCCTTCACCACCAAGGTTCTCCACGCCCAGCAAGCTGGCTACCAGGCTGCCGTCATCCACAATGTCAACTCCCAAGCCTTGGTCACCATGTTGGGAAAGGAGGACCTGGGCCATCAAGTCAACATCCCGTCCGTGTTCATCAGTGAACTGGCCTCCACCCAGCTCAAGAGGATCTTCCATTACGACCGGACGGCCTACGTCATCCTCATCCCAGAGTGCCACTGGCTCTCCTGCTGTGATCTCCGATACAACTGCCAACTCCATCCCCATCCGACGAGGCCGAGACATTCGAAGCAGGCGTGGCCTTGCATGTCCACTCATTCCCACATCTTCGGCAGCACGCCTTACCTGTTCATCGGTTTCACGCTGGGCATCTGGATCCTGGCTTTCTACATCCTGTGGTTTCTGTAGTGGCTCGGTGGACTCTGGGACTCAGCTTCGGCAGTACCCAAGGTGGTTTTTGGGGTGTCCTTTTGGGAAACTTGTCAAATTAATACAGAGTCCGTAGACCAAAACGTCTAGAGTTGGGGGGGGGGCTTTGATCCGTGTTCTTCTTTCTCTTCCCCCCTTTTTTTGCTATTGAATCAAAGATATGAAGCTGTTCCTGCCCCTCCCCCCCCAAATTCAGTTCTGCAGGTCACTTGGGGCAGGGATGAAAGGGTTGAATCAAGTGTAGGAAACTCAGTTGCAAGCTTCCCCTCATTGGCTGATTTTAGGCTGGTCCCTCCCTCTCAGACAAAGAGCCAATCAGGTTCTGGACTAGGATGGGGAAGACCTGGCTTCTAGTTCTCCCTCATCCACAGAAGCTCATTGGCTGACTCTGGGCCGGTCCCTCCCTCTCAGGCCAAGAGCCAATCAGGTATAGTGGAGAAGGGGCTGGGCTAGGAGGGGGAAGACATGGGTTCTAGTCCTGCTTCATCCACCGTAGCTCATTGGCTGACTCTGGGCTGGTCCCTCCCTTTCAGACCAAGAGCCAATCAGGTATAGTGGAGAAGGGGCTGGGCTAGGAGCGGGAAGACATGGGTTCTAGTCCTGCTTCATCCACAGTAGCTTATTGGCTGACTCTGGGCTGGTCCCTCCCTTTCAGACCAAGAGCCAATCAGGTATAGTGGAGAAGGGGCTGGGCTAGGAGGGGGAAGACATGGGTTCAAGTCCTCAGAAGCTCATTGGCTGACTCTGAATCAGTACTTCCTTCTCATCCCAAGAGTCAATCAGGTATAATGGAGCATGGGCGGGGCAACGTGTTCCAGTCCTCCTCAGTCATGGAAGCTCATTGGACGACTTTGGGCCAGTTCCTCCTCCTCAGCTCAATAGCCAATCAAGTGTAATGGAAAATGAAAAGCATTAGGAGTGGGAGAGACCTGGCTTCTAGTCCAACTGAGCACAAAAATCTATTGGCTGGTTCTGGATCTGATTTCTATCTCACCTCTCAGCCAGAGAACCAATAAGGCGTATAGTGGAGAACGACCCAGACCGGGGTGGCAAGACCTGATTTCTAATCCCACTCAGCCACGGAAAATCACTGGGCAATTTGGGGCTGGTTAATTTCAGCAACAAAGCACGAATAGGGGACTGGAGACTTAACATATACGAAGAACGGTTACAGGAATTAAGTATGTCCAGTTTAATGAAAAGAAGGACGAGGGGGAACATGATAGCCATGTTCCAATATCTCAGGGGCTGCCCCAAAGAAGAGGGAGTCAAGCTGTTCTCCAAAGCACCTGAAGGCAGAACAAGAAGCAATGGATGGAAACTAGTCAAGGAGAGAAGCAACCAAGAACTAAGGAGAAATTTCCTGACAGTGAGAAGAATTAACCAGTGGAACAACCTGCCTCCAGAAGTGGTAAATGCTCCAACACTGGAGGTTTTTAAGGAGAGCCTGGATAGCCATTTGTCCGCTACGATATAGGGTCCCCTATCTGAGCAGGGGGTTGGACTAGAAGACCTCCAAGGTCCCTTCCAACTGTGTTATTCTGTTAATCTGTTACAAGAAATATTAGTGAGCAAGAGATGCTATATATGCTTTGGGAACAAGGCTGTAATGCATGCCTGCCTGCCTCTCTACCTACCTACCTACCTACCTGTCAACTATAGGTTGTAAGTGCTACCATAGTAAACCATGAGCAGAGCAGGAGTTGAAAATTGGTGCATTCCCCCCCCTCCTGTTTTGTTCATCCCTCCTTTTCTTTCTCCGCTTATCTCTTCCTCCCTTTCCCCCTCCCATCCCCTGGCCTCAGGTCTCTCAGCACAGTTCTAAATTAGGGATTAAAAAGAATTTCATCACAGTTCCAGCTGCGAGTGAATTGAAATCCTTTCCTCCCAGCAGATCCCTGGCAAGGACAAATGCCAGCACAAATCAAGCACAACTTGTGTGTGTGTGTGTGTGTGTGTGTGTGTTTCGCCCTTTCCCCAAACACACATGTTTGTTAATGCATAAGGTGTCTTTCGCTCTGAAAAATCTTATTACCCTTAGTCCTCGACTTACCCCGGTTGGTTTAGTGACCATTCAAAGTTACAACGGCACTGACAAAGGGACTTATGACGATTTTGCATACTTACGACTGTTGCAGCATCGCCATGGTCACGCGATCGAAATCCAGACCCTTGGCAACTGGCTCATGACGGTTGCAGTGTTCACTTAACAACCGGGTTACAAACTGATCAACCCCAGTGATTCACTTAACAACCGTGGCAAGAAAGGGGCAACATGGGGCAAAACTCACTGAACAGCTGTCTCGCTTTGCAATGGAAATTTGGGGCCACACTGTGGTTGTGAGTCAAGGACTACCTGTATTGCCTGTACAGGTAGCCCTCGGGCGATGACTGTAATGAAGCCTGCCACAAGTTGTAACAATAGAGAAAAAAAGTTTTTTTTTGCAACAGTTATTAAATGAATGCAGGGGTCGTAAGGGTGAAACCGTTGCTCCCGATGGGCGCGATTTCCTGAAAATCGGAAGGAACGGTTGTAGGCAAAAGCATCACAAAATACCCAGTCACATGATCACAGGATGCTGCAAACAGCTGTAATTGCAGCCTTGTTGCCGTGCACCCAAAGTGCGGTCACATGACTTGTGCGGTCACATGATTGTTGAGTAGGCAAGATGCTGCATCCGTAAACTGCTTAGAGAGGGCTGTAAAGGACTCTGAAGCAGTATATAAGTCTAAGTGCTATTGCTAGTGCTAACTATTCTCTCTCTCTCTTTCTCTCTCTCTCAATCATTCTCTTTCTTCTATCTACAATATCTGTCCATCACTGTCTGTCTGTCTATATTTTCTCTCTATCAAACATTCTCTTCTATCTACAATTTCTGTCTATATATTTTCTCCCTCCCTCTATCAATCTCTCTCTTCTATCTACAATATGTCTATTCCTGTCTATATATTTTCTCTCTCTCTCTTCTATCTACAATATCTGTCTATCTGTCTATATTTTTTCTCTCTCTCAGTCATTCTCCCTTCTATCTACAATATCTATCACTGTCTGTCTATTTTTTTCTCTCTCTCTCTCAATCAATCATTCTCTTCTATCTACAATATCTGTCTATCACTGTCTGTCTGTCTATATTTTCTCTCAATCATTCTCTCTCTTCTATTTACAAACTCTCTCTCTCTCTCTCTCTCTCTCTCTCTCTCTCTCTCTCTCTCTCTCTCTCTCTCTCTCTCTCTCTCTCTAGCTCTGCTGGCCCAGTGGTTACAATGCAGTATTGCAGGCTGACTCTGCCCACTGCCAGCAGTTCGATCCTGACCGGCTTGAGGTTGACTCAGCCTTGAGGACCCCAGATTGTTGGGGGCAACAGGCTGACTCTGTAAACTGCTCAGAGGCGGCTATAAAACCCTGTGAAGAAGTATACAGGTAGTCCTCGACTTATGACCGCAATTCAGTCCAAAATTTCTGTGGCTAAGTACGACATTTCTTAAGTGCCCCATTTCATGACTTTTCCTGCCACATTTGTGAAGTGAATCACTGCGGTTTCTTAAATGAGTAACACGGGTTTTTTTTAAGTGAATCTGGTTTCTCACTGACTTTGCTTGTCAGAAGGTCGCAATGACCTTGGGGATTAATGCAACGGTTGTAAGTCCGAAAAATTGTCATAAGCCACTTTTTTCAGTGCCGTTGTAACTTCAAATGGTCACTAAGTGAACCGTTTTAAGTTGAGGACCACCTGTAATTGCAGCCATGTGGCCCAGCACCCAAAGTGTGGCGACAGGACCACAGGGATGGGTGGCAACTATCAGAAGTTCAGATCCAGGCTGCAAGTTCACTTTTTTTTCAGGTAGGTCATAACTTCAAGCCGTTGCTAAGTGATCAGTCATAAATCGAGGACCACCTGGACTTCCTTCAGCTACTCCCTGGAAATGGACCCTGTCTGACCTGATTTATGCTTGTGTTTTTCTAATTCTCTTCCTCCTCTCCACAGCAAAGCCCGCCACCCTCTCTGGCCCATCGATCCAAGACATTTTGCAGCCTCATTCAAGCTGCCGTTTTATATTTTTATTTATTTATTGGTTGCAAAATAAGTTTCTCGTTTCTCCTCTCCGTTTGCCTCCCTGGCTTACCCTCCAATCCTTGAAAGGATTTTTGCCTTCACTTTTACCCTGCCACCGAAGTCAGATAAACTTCTGCCGGCAGGATCGATAGTTCTCCGAACTTGATAGAAAATTAGCCAGCTTTAATAAACTTCATGCATGGCTTCTTGTCAGGGCTGTAGATCAAAGGAGAAAACAAATATATCGACTCGTTATCCTTTGGAATAGTGGTTATAAGTCACACCGGTGCAATATTCCTCTCGTTAAAAAACGGTGATGACTGTCAAGCCGGCTCCTCGTTGAGAGCCGGTGGGCTGCGAAAGAGACCGAGGCCTCCTCGTTCGGAGCCAAGAAGTGACCTTGAAGGAGGAAATTCATGCATTATGCAAAACGCAACCTGCCCGGTTTCTCAAGATAGTTTCCTTCCAATGCCGCCCTTCGAAACTCCGCAGTTGGTCGGAAAATATAATACATAAAAGGTAAGTCCTCGGCAAGCGATTCGCAACTGATCCCAAAATTTACCTGGCTAAGTGGGACCTTTTTGTCAAGTGAGCTTTGGCTCGTTTTATGACTTTTCTCGCCGTTAAGCGAAGCACTGCAGTCCTTAACTGGGTAAGCTGGTTGGTAAGCCAATTGACTTTGCTTGTCAGAAGGGCGCCAAAGGGGATCGCGTGACACACACACACACACACACACACACACCCCGGGACACGGCGACCGTCGTAAAATTCAGACGCCAAGCATCTGGATTTGGATCAGGTAACCCTGCGGATGCCGCCAGGGTCGTGTGAAAAACCATCCTAAGTTGCTTTTTTTCAGCGCTGTTGCAACTTTGAACAGTGAACTGTTTTAAATCAAGGAACTACCTGTACATTTGAATACCCCCTTCAGATCCTCCTGGAAAACCTGAACATATTCTTGGGGACCATCCGCTCCAAAGACCCATTGGGAAACCGTAGAAGTGATGGTCCCCCTAAAATGGGTGGGGGTACCATAGTTCTTTCAAATTACACAAGAATGACCCCCCCCAAACCACAGCTGTTTGCATCTGCTGGGGCTGTAAGTATATTCTCTGAACATGGTTGCCCAGTGCCAAATTTTAATTTTTCCCGGGAGGCAAGTAAGTTATCAATTGCATTTCATTTATTTATTTTTTATTCAGCTTGAGTTTCATTAAATTGATGATAGCTTCCCTCCAGCTGTCATTTATTTCTTTGCCCAGGTCTTCCTTAATTCTTGAGATAGGAGAACGACTTACTCCGAAGGAGTGTAGGACTCCCATCGTGGAAAAGGCCTGTGTGGAAGAAAACCAGGTGCCAACCTCCCTTTGCAGGAGCCAAGGTTAGATTCTCACAAAACCTGGTTAGCCAGAATTTAAGAGAGAAAGGAAGGAAGGAAGGAAGGAAGGAAGGAAGGAAGGAAGGAAGGAAGGAAGGAAGGAATTTGATGAGGAAGGAAGGACAGGAAAAGAAGGAAGGAAGAGAGGCAGGGAGGGTGGCAGTGGTGGGATTCAAATAGGTGAACAACCGGTTCTCTGTGCGGGATGCCGCTTGCGGAAGTCCATTCTGGGCCTGGGCAACAAAAAATTAGCTACCGGTTCTGCCGAAGTGATGCGAACTGGCTGAATCCCACCACTGGAGGAAGGAAAGTATTTGATGGAAGGAAGGACAGAAGGAGGAAAGGAATGGCAGAAGGAGGGATGGATAGATGGAAGGAAGGAAGGAAGGAAGGAAGGAAGGAAGGAAGGAAGGAAGGAAGGAAGGAAGGAAGGAAGGAAGGAAGGAAGGAATTTGATGAGGAAGGAAGGACAGGAAAAGAAGGAAGGAAGAGAGGCAGGGAGGGTGGCAGTGGTGGGATTCAAATAGGTGAACAACCGGTTCTCTGTGCGGGATGCCGCTTGCGGAAGTCCATTCTGGGCCTGGGCAACAAAAAATTAGCTACCGGTTCTGCCGAAGTGGTGCGAACCGGCTGAATCCCACCACTGGAGGAAGGAAAGTATTTGATGGAAGGAAGGACAGAACGAGGAAAGGAATGGCAGAAGGAAGGATGGATGGATGGAAGGAAGGAAGGAAGGAAGGAAGGAAGGAAGGAAGGAAGGAAGGAAGGAAGGAAGATATTTGATGGGGAAGGAAGGAAGGACAGGAGGAAAGGAATGGTGGAAGGAAGGATGGATGGATGGAAGGGAGGAAGGAAGGAAGGAAGGAAGGAAGGAAGGAAGGAAGGAAGGAAGGAAATTAAGTTATTGAGGAATATAAACCATCAATTGCATTTCAGTCTTTTAATTTTCATTTGGCTTGGATTTCATCAAATTGATGATCGCTTCCCTCCAGCTGTCATTTATTTCTTCGCCCGGTCTTCCTTAATTCTTGGGATAGGATGACATGTCACTCCAAAGGGATGTAGGACTGCCCTGCTGGATGGGGAACTCTGGAAGTTGAAGTCCACCCATGTTAAAATTGCCAAAGTTGAGAAACAAACAGCCTAAGCTCTGAGGGTCAAAATTTCTCCAGCACTTTCCCACCCCTCGTCGTCTCCTGGAGGGACGAGACTTCGGCTGGTGAAGCACATCCCATGAACCCAGAATCCCTGCACCTGAGAACGAAGATGGATCCAGGGTCAGAAAGTCACTCCTGCAGATCTTGAGCCCACCAGGCTTCTTGGTTCACCTCCTTCTGAAAAAGTCTGGCTAAAAGACGGAAAAATCGGCGAACGAGTGAAACGCTCAAAAACTGGAGGAGGATACGTGGTTTTGGCCCACAGCTTGAAAAAAGACACAAGAAAGGCCCAGCCAGCTGGCAAAAATCAATTCCAAAATCCATTGTCAAAAACGAAGGAGGAGAGCCGTGTTTTTGTGTTTTATTGCTACACTGCTACGTTTCTGGAGAACTTCTGGACAATTCCTCTGAGTGGCGTTTTTTTGAGCTCAGTGGGTTAGGATGCTGAGCTTGTCGATCAGAAGGTCGGCAGTTTGGCAGGTCGAATCCCGAGTGCCGCGTAGCAGAGCGAGCGCCTGTTACGCGTCCCAGCTTCTGCCAACCTAGCAGTTCGAAAGCACGTAAAAAATGCAAGTAGAAAAATAGGGACCACTCCGGTGGGAAGGTAACAGCGTTCCGTGCGCCTTTGGCGTCTAGTCATGCCGGCCACATGACCATGGAGACGTCCTCGGACAAGCGCTGGCTCTTCGGCTTTGAAACGGAGATGAGCACCGGCCCCTAGAGTCGGAAACAACTAGCACGCATGTGCGGGGGAACCTTTACCTTTACCTTTATCTTTAGAGCTGGTCTTGAACTTATGAGCGGTTGCTTAGCAACTATTTGAAGTTACGACCTGCCTGAAAAAGGTTCAGATCTTCAGTCCAATAACCAGAAGACGGTGAGTTCTAGTCCTGCCTTAGGTAAGAAAGCCAGCTGGGTGACTTTGACCCAATCACCAGGAGACTGAGAATTCTAGTCCCACTTTAGGCAGGGAAGCTGGCTTGGTGACTTTGGGCCAATCACCAGGAGAGTTCTAGTCCTGCCTTTGGTGCAAAAAATCAGCTGGGTGACTTTGGTGACTCTCAGCCCAGCCCACCTCACAGGGTTGTTGTGGGGAAAATAGGAGGAAGGACTATGAGCTATGTTCATCACCCTGAGGAATTTACAAAATAACTCAATAAACAAAATTTCTGCACTGGGCAGAGGGATGGACTAGAAGACCTCTAGGATCACTTCCAACCCTATGCTTGGAATTGTGTGTGTGTGTGTGTGTGTTTGTGCGCGCGCGCCCTCACTAAATATCTGCATTTAGCATCCAGTTTTTGTATTTGATCTTGCCGAAGACAAAGCTGATGTCACACAACCATCCTCAATTTGAGTTTGCAACACCAATAAGAAAAATAGTTGAAATGACACAGCATTTTCCCATTGTTGCCTAAAACACATTTTCAACTTGCTATTTAAAAAAATGAGAATGAATAGAAAAGAAAACAATAGAATAGAATAGAATAGAATAGAATAGAATAGAATAGAATAGAATAGAATAGAATAGAATAGAATAGAATAGAATAGAATAGAATAGAATATGGAATGGAATGGAATGGAATGGAATAGAATAGAATAGAATAGAATAGAATAGAATAGAATAGAATAGAATAGAATAGAATAGAATAGAATAGAATAGAATAGAATAGAATAGAATAGAATAGAATAGAATGGAATGGAATGGAATGGAATGGAATGGAATGGAATGGAATGGAATGGAATAGAATAGAATAGAATAGAATAGAATAGAATAGAATAGAATAGAATAGAATAGAATAGAATAGAATGGAATGGAATGGAATGGAATGGAATGGAATGGAATAAGAATAGAATAGAATAGAATAGAATAGAATAGAATAGAATAGAATAGAATAGAATAGAATAGAATAGAATAGAATAGAATATGGAATGGAATGGAATGGAATAGAATAGAATAGAATAGAATAGAATAGAATAGAATAGAATAGAATAGAATAGAATAGAATAGAATAGAATAGAATAGAATAGAATAGAATAGAATAGAATAGAATGAGAAATGAATATAAAAAAATAGAATTGGAATTGGGATAGAATAGAATAGAATAGAATAGAATAGAATAGAATAGAATAGAATAGAATAGAATAGAATAGAATAGAATAGAATAGAATAGAATAACTTTATTATCTGTTTAAATGTACACTAATCAGCATACATTAAAATGAAATTTCATTGCATACAGCTCTCAAAGGGTCATCACCTCCAATATACACTGCATAAATATGACCAATTTTTTTTTTATTTTATATGGCCACATACCCACATATATTCTATGACACAGGGACAAATCCACGGCTATAACAAATCCATGGCTAAAAATACAAAATCTACTGAGAGTCCTAACATCTAAAGAGCAGAAAAAATAAAACAGAAATAAAAATTAATGCGAAAGCACCCTGACAGTGTAACAGAGTTAAAATATTAACATAATAATGATAAATATTTAATACTAAAATAACATTAATATATGAACAAGGGGCTTAGTTGGCCTGCAGTCGGCACATTAAAGGAAGATTTGCAGAATGATAAAATTTTACACTCACTGGACCCGTTTCTTTTGAATTTCATGGATGTTTTTGACACCAGAAACCCTTTGGCTATCTTGGTCAATATAGGTAGTCCTTGACTTATGACCACAATGGAGCCCAACATTTCTGTGGCTAAGTAAAACGTTGTTAAATGAGTTTTTCCCCATTTTACGATCTTTCTTCCCACAGTGAATCAACACAGTTGTTACGTGAGTCACATGGTTGTTAAGTGAATGTGGCTTCCTCATTGTCTTTGCTTGTCAGAAGGTCACAAAAGGGGATCACGCGACCCCAGGACACTGCAGTTGTCACAAATATGAACCAGTTGCCAAGCATCTGAGCAGGGATAGGCAACCTCGGCTCTTTTATGACTCGTGGACTTCAACTCCCAGAATTCCTCAGCCGGCCTGGCGCAGCTTGGAAACCTCTCCCTTTCCCCTCAGCACGGCTGGCTGAGGAATTCTGGGAGTTGAAGTCCACGAGTCATAAAGTGGCCTAGGCCTAGGCCAGGGGTAGGCAACCTTGGCTCTTTTATGACTCGTGGACTTCAACTCCCAGAATTCCTGAGCCAGCGTGGCGCAGCTTGGAAACCTCTCCCTTTCCCCTCAGCATGGCTGGCTCAGGAATTCTGGGAGTTTATTTTATTTTTATTTTATTAGACTTATATACCGCCCTTCTCCCGTAGGACTCAGGGCGGTTCACAAGGTTTTTTTAAAAACCATACGACAAATTACAAAAATTAAAAACAATTAAAAGGATTACACTAAACCTTGAACTAAAAACCCCAATTACAATTAAAATACAATTAAAACCCCAGTTAATACTCTCAGTCCAGGCCAGAAAGCTCGAAGAGCCAGGTCTTCAGGTCCCGGCGGAATGAGCGAAGGTCAGGGGCAGTCCTAAGTTGAAGTCCACGAGTCATAAAAGAGCCAAGGTTGCCTACCCCTGGTCTAGGGTATGCTGCAATGGTTGTCAGTGTGAAAAACGGTCATAAGTCTCTTTTTTCCCTTGCCATTGTAACTCTGAATGGTCACTAAATGAACTCTTGTAAGTGGAGGACTACTGTACCTGTAGTCAAGTCTGGGAGAAAGTGAAATACAAGGCAATTTTGTGGGTTCCCCTGGATCTTTCAGTGCCGGAGCCTCCAACCTTGACCACTTTATGACTTGTGGACTTCAACTCCCAGCTGACTTTCATGGTAAGGCAGAACTTGAACTCGTGGTCTTCTGCTTTCTAGCCTGGTACTGAACCACTAAACCATACTGGCTCTTTTTTTCTCACTTGCAGGAAAGCCTTCAATCTTGCTGATGCCTCCAGTCAAGAAAAAACAGTTTCCTGTTGCAAAAACTAAAAGACCTGATGTTTTTGAACCGATTCCTTGAACTGCCGTGAACTTCTCCTAGATTCTAAGCCAGGAGTCTTCAAACCCGACCCTTTCATGACTTATGGACTTCAACTCCCAGAATTCCTCAGCCAGCGTGCCTGGCTGAAGAATTCTGGGAGTTGAAGTCCACAAATCATAAAGTGACCAAGATTGGGGACCTCTGTTTTAGTAACTCCTGCCACTGTTGACCATGAAGACACATTCAGTGGGACATTGTAAGTGTTGAGCCGAGATGTGGATCTTCTAATGGGATGGATCCCTAATAATTAATCAGTGGGCTGACTTGCCTCCAGAGGTTGTGGATGCTCCAACACTGGAAGTTTTTAAGAAGAGATTGGACAGCCAAATGGTTTCCTGCCTGAGCATGGGGTTGCACTAGAAGACCTCCAAGGTCCCTTCCAACTATATTATTCTGCTAATAAGCTGAAGTTGAGACTTAACAAAGCTTTTTCTGATCTCTCAAGATTTTTTTCCTGCCGTTGGTTACCTTAGTCTCCCCGGAGACCCACTTTTCCATGCAACGTGATCAAAGAACTCTACTAAGAGGGGAACAGATTTCTTAGATCCTGGGGGATTTCATCTACTGCTAGAGGAAAAAGTGAAGACCATCTACAGCAGGGGTCTTCAAACTTTGCCCTTTTATGACTTGTGGACTTCAATTCCCAGAATTCCTCAGCCAGCATGCCTGGCTGAGGAATTCTGGGAGTTGAAGTCCACGTCATAAAAGGGCCAAGTTTGAAGACCCCTGATCTACAGTATCCAGGTTTTCTGCCCACAAACTGGGTGTTTTAATGGCTGGCTGGTGCCCACGTTTAGATACACGTCCGTTTTTTCTTAGTAAAACGTCAATGAATTAGCTCAAAGCTGCTCTTTCAGGAGGCAGTTGGAGTTTCTTGGTTTTTTTCTTTGAAGACGTTTCGCTTCTCCTCCAAGAAGCTTCTTCTGCTCTGACTGGATGGTGGGGAATGGAAGGATTTATATTTCTTGCAGACAGCTGGTCATTTGCATCCTTTTAGAGCAGGGGTCTTCAAACTTGGCCCTTTTATGACTTGAGGACTTCAACTCCCAGAATTCCTCAGTCGGCCATTTTGATGAAACTGCAGGCTTGGATCCAGACCAGGGGTCTTCAAACTTGGCCCTTTTATGACTTGTGGACCTCAACTCCCAGAATTCCTCAGTCGGCCATTTTGATGAAACTGTGGGCTTGGATCCAGACCAGGGGTCTTCAAACTTGGCCCTTTTATGACTTGTGGACTTCAACTCCCAGAATTCCTCAGCCAGCGTGCCTAGGTGAGGAATTCTGGGAGTTGAAGTCCACAAGCAGGGGTCTTCCAACTTGGCCCTTTTATGACTTGAGGACTTCAACTCCCAGAATTCCTCAGTCGGCCATTTTGATGAAACTGCAGGCTTGGATCCAGACCAGGGGTCTTCAAACTTGGCCCTTTTATGACTTGTGGACCTCAACTCCCAGAATTCCTCAGTCGGCCATTTTGATGAAACTGTGGGCTTGGATCCAGACCAGGGGTCTTCAAACTTGGCCCTTTTATGACTTGTGGACTTCAACTCCCAGAATTCCCCAGCCAGCGTGCCTAGGTGAGGAATTCTGGGAGTTGAAGTCCACAAGCAGGGGTCTTCCAACTTGGCCCTTTTATGACTTGTGGACTTCAACTCCCAGAATTCCTCAGCTAGCGTGCCTGGCTGTGGAATTCTGGGAGTTGAAGTCCACAAGTCACCAAAGGGTCAAGTTGGAAGACCCCTGTTTTAAGAGACTGGAACACAGGCAATAAGTGAATAAGTGAACTGTTAAGCTTCCCACGTTGACTTTGCTGGTCAGAAGGTCGGAAAAGGGGATCAGGTGACTCCACTGGGACACTGCAACCGTCATAAGTAGGAGTCAGTTGCCAAGCATCTGATTGATGATCTCGTGTCCGTGGGGATGTTGCAACAGTCGTAAGTATGAAAACCGGCCTTAAGTCCCTTTTTTTCAGTTGTAACTTCGAACAGTCACTAAATAGAATAGAATAGAATAGAATAGAATAGAATAGAATAGAATAGAATAGAATAGAATAGAATAGAATAGAATAGAATAGAATAGAATAGAATAGAATAGAATAGAAAGGGATCTTGGAGGTCTTCTAGTCCAGCCCCCTGCTCAAGCAGGAGAACCTATACCGTCTCAGACAAGTGACTGTCCAGTCTCTTCTTAAAATCCTCCAGTGATGGAGCACCCATGATTTCTGGAGGCAAAGCTGTTCCACTGTTTGATTGTCCTCACTGTTGGGTCAGCCTGTGGGTTCGGCAGTTGGGTCGGATGACTCAGAGGAGGAGGGGGGGGGTGTTGAAGACCTTGCTGAAGGGGTTGAAGTTCTTGCTGATGAGAGCCCTCAGCCAGGCCCCTCCCACTTGGTCACCACGGAGACCCAGCTGTGTGAGCCTGAGAGCGTGGATGAAGATGACCCACAGCTGGCCCTGTTCAAGGACGCCCGACGCAGGAGGCAGTCAATCAGGAGTAAACAGAGGAAGGCAATGGGGCTCCTCGGAAGGAGGCAGAGAGAAGCCATGCCCTGAACTGTATTTAAGGGGGAATGCGTGGGAGGGCTGGTTTGCTGAAGGCAACCGCTTGATTAGTTCCTGTTTCATAGCTCCTGTTTCATGGTTGGTGTCTGTTTTATGTTAATACATTTGGCAGGCTTTATTCCAGCCTCTTGCCGTTTGTAAAGGGGTTGTCCCTGCCTTTTCTGCAGGGCTGGTAGCAGGCTGGTACAGAACACTCCTTAATTCCAGGTTGCTTCTCTCTCTGGTCAGTTTCCAACTGTTGTTTCTTGTCCTGCCTTCTGGTGCTTTGGCGAATAACCTGGCCCCCTCTGCCTTGTGGCAACCCCTCAGATACTGGAATACTGCTATCATGTCTCTCCTGTTTCTTCTTTTCTTTAGACTACCCAAATCTAAGTCCCACAACCGTTCTTCGTATGTTTTGGTCTCCAGGCCTTATGATCATCTTAGTTGCTCTTCTCTGATTTTTTTCCCAGACTCTCAGCATCTTTTTTGTGATATGGTGACCAAAACTGGCTGCAGTATTCCAGGTGTGGCCTCACTAGAGCTTTATAAAGTAGGACTAACTGTAATTCCTCATTTGACCCTTCCTTGTGACTGGGCTGGTTGCTCTCCAGCCATTGATTTCTTAATTTGCTCTGCCTTGTAGAGCTGACAATAGTCTGGTAGCCTCTCATTAGTGTGACTGAAAGATATTCGACCTGGATCTGCCCTTGAAGATGACCTGGAAAATTGCAGGATGTTAAAAATAAAGCAGGTTGTTCTTTGCAAACATCAGTGTCATGGTTCCGAGTCCGACAGATGAAACTCTTCAAAAGAATTTCGAGGCATTGTTTACCTTAAAGAAACTTTTATTGGAGAAACAAAGTTATCGGCACTACATAGTTGAAAGCAGAAACTAAATTCCCCTCCCCTGGATACAAAGTAACAATGGGCAATTCCCTCCTCCGATAAACAGTTATAAATCACATTCCCCAATTAGCTTCAGGCCCGGGCTTTCTCCCCAGCTCTCCAGCCCACCAAAACACTATCAGCTCTGGGCCCAATGTCCTTGGGTTCCCACGGCTGAGTTATTATTGTGATGATTAGCTGGACTCTCATCCCCATTCCCCCGCCCAGCAGCAACTAATTCTAAAAGCAATAGAGAAAATGGCTGCATTTCCATCTGTTGTCAAAGCAAGAACATCCAATGTTAACAGCACTGACAATCAATGAATCAGAAAAGAGCTGGAAGGGACCTTGGAGGTCTTCTAGTCCAGCCCCCTGCTCAAGCAGGAGAACCTATACCATTTCAGACAAGTGACTGTCCAGTCACTTCTTAAAAACCTCCAGTGATGGAGCGCCCACGATTTCTGGAGGCAAGGAGTTCCACTGGTTAATTGTCCTCACTGTTAGGAAGTTTCTCCTTAGTTCCAGGTTGCTTCTCTCCTTGGTGAGTTTCCGTCCGTTGCTCCTTGTCCTGCCTTCGGGTGCTTTGGAGAAGAGCTTGACTCCCTCTTCTTTGGGGAAGCCCCTGGAACACTATCATGTCACCCCTGTTCCTTCTTTTCTTTAGACTAGCCCAGGGGTAGGCAACCTTGGCTCTTTTATGACTCGTGGATTTCAACTCCCAGAATTCCTGAGCCAGCCTGGCTCAGCTTGGAAACCTCTCCCTTTCCCCTCAGCACGGCTGGCTCAGGAATTCTGGGAGTTGAAGTCCACAAGTGAAAAAGCGGCCTAGGCCTAGACCAGGGGTAGGCCACCTTGGCTCTTTTATGACTCGTGGACTTCAAAAGATGTCGAGACTCCAGAAAGGGTACAGAGAAGAGCAACCAAGATGATTAGGGGGCTGGAGGCTAAAACATATAGGGAACAGTTGCTGGAATTGGGTATGTGTAGTTTAATGAAGAGAAGGTTGAGGGGTGACATGATAGCAGTGTTCCAATATCTCAGGGGCTGCCCCAAAGAAGAGGGAGTCAAGCTATTCTCCAAAGCACCTGAAGGCAGGACAAGAAGCAACGGATGGAAACTCGTCAAGGAGAGAAGCAACCTAGAACTAAGGAGAAACTTCCTGACAGTTAGAACAATTAACCAGTGGAACAACCTGCCTCTAGAAGTGGTGAATGCTCCAACACTGGAGGTTTTTAAGAAGAGACTGGACAGCCATTTGCCTGAAATGGTATAGGGTTTCCTGCCTGAGCAGGGGGTTGGACTAGATGACCTCCAAGGTCCCTTCCAACTCTATATTATTATTATTATTATTATTATTATTATTATTATTATTATTATTATTATTATTATTATTATTATTATTATTATTATTATTATTATCTCCCAGAATTCCTGAGCCAGCATGGCTCAGCTTGGAAACCTCTCCCTTCCCCCTCAGCGTGGCTGGCTCAGGAATTCTGGGAGTTGAAGTCCACGAGTCCTAAAAGAGCCAAGATTGCCTACCCCTGGACGAGCCAAACCCAAGTCCTGCAGCCATTCTTCATATGCTTTAGTCTCTAGGCCTTTGATCATCTTAGTTGCCCTTCTCTGAATTTTTTCCAAACTCTCCCCATCTTTTTTCTAATGTGGTGACCAAAACTGGATGCAGGATTCCAGGTGTGGCTCTACTAAGGCTTTACAAGGCAGTACTAATACTTCACGTGATTTTGATTCTATGCCTCTGTTTATACAACCAAGGATTGTATTAGCCTTTTTGGCTGCTGCCACACATGGCTGGACCCTTTCACAGTTGCTGTTTCTGAGCCAGTTTTCGCCTAACCTGTACTTGTACCTTTGGTTTTTTCTGCCCAGGTATAAAATCTGACAACACAGGATCTTGAACAGGATCAAAACTGGGCAGCTGAGGTCCAACTGTCAAGGTCCCATCTCCCCTCCAGTTAAGTGGTGATGACAGCCTCTTCATTTTTGAAAAAAATAAAAATAAAACTCTAATAGTACCTCTTCGGGTATTATATTTTGCAGGGAAGCCCACCTCATTAATGTTTTACCTTTTAATGCTCAATGTGTCTATGTTGTTGTTGTTAGCTGCGAAGTCGTGTCCGACCCATCGCGACCCCATGGACAACATTCCTCCAGGCCTTCCTGTCCTCTACCCTCTTCTGGAGTCCATTTAAGCTCACGCCTCCTGCTTCAGTGACTCCATCCAGCCACCTCATTCTCTGTCGTCCCCTTCTTCTCTTGCCCTCAACCTTTCCCAGCGTTAAGCTCTTCTCCAGTGAGTCCTTCCTTCTCACTAGATGTTCAAAGTGTTTGAGTTTCAGCTTCAGGATCTGGCCTTCTAAAGAGCAGTCGGGGTTGATCTCCTCTAGGACTGACCGGTTTGATCGCCTTGCAGTCCAAGGGACTCGCAGGAGTCTTCTCCAGCACCAGAGTTCAAAGGACGCCCGACACAGGAGGCAGTCAATCAGGAGTAAACAGAGGAAGGCAATGGGGCTCCTCGGAAGGAGGCAGAGAGAAGCCACGCCCTGAACTCTATATAAGGGGAATGTGTGGGAGGGCTGGTTTGCTGAAGGCCTTTTTTATGGTCCAACATTCACTGCCATACATTGCAACTGGGAAGACCAGAGCCTTGACTATACGCACTTTTGTTGACAGGGTGATGTCTCTGCTTTTTAGTGTGCTATCTAGATTTGCCATGGCTTTCCTCCCCAGGAGCAAGCGTCTTTTAATTTCTTGGCTACAGTCCCCATCTGCAGTGATCTTGGAGCCCAGGGCTCAATGTGTCTAAGGCTTTTAAAAATCCACTTGTTTTATGCAGGTAATCCTTGACTTACAACCATTCATTTAACGACCCTCTGAAGTTACAGCGGCACTGAAAAAAGTGAGTTATGGACATTTTTCACACTTAACGACCGTTTCAGCATGCCCACGGTCCCGTGATCAAAATTAGGACGCTCGGCAACCGACTCATGTTTAGACCCTTGTTGCGTCCCAGTGTCACGTTCTGACGAGCAAAGTCACAGGAAAGCCAGATTAAATTTACAGCTGCGTTACTCACTGAAGGACTGCAGAGATTGGCTTGACAACCGTGGCAAGGAAGGTCACAAAACAGGGCGAAATTCACTTTTGGCAACCCTCTCACTTCGCCACAGAAATTTTGGGCTCCGTTGTGGCCACCAGCTGAGGGCTGCCTGCATTTGTTATTTTACGGCGTTCTCAGCGGTTGCTGGGCAGTGAAAGGGGCGGCCTATAAATTGACGACTTGAATAAATTCTCTGATGTGGCGAAATCAGAGAGAAAAAGCTTCTGTGTTGGTAGCGCCCCCTTTTTCTCTTGGGGAACCAGGCTGGGCCTCCCCTTAATCTGCCTTTTAGCGCCAGATGAAGTTCTGTTTTTCGACACTCGGATTCCTTGGTCCCTTAAGAGCTTCTGTGGCCAGACTGATGTTTATTGATTTTTTTCCCCCATTAATTCATTGAATTCCACCTGTCAAAAACTCCTCCAGATAGGAAGCAGGCCATCCACATTTTAAATTAAAAAGAATAGGACAGAGGACTTCAGCTTGGTGGATAAACAAGGGTGGGCTACTGACATTTTTTCATGCAGTACAGTAGTCCTCGTCTTACGACCACAACGGAGCCCCAAAATTCTGTTGTTAAGCGAGACATTTGTTAACTGAGCTTTGCCCCGTTTTACAACCTTTCTTGCCACAGTTGCTAAGCGAATCACTGGAGTTGATAAGACAGTACCCCGTTCGTTAAGGGCTTCCCCCATTGACTCTGCTTGTCAGGAGGTCTCAAAAGGGGATCACGTGACCCCGGGACACAGCAACGGTCATAAGTACGAACCACTTGCCAAGCAGCTGGATTTCGATCATGTGACCACGGGGATGCTGCAAAAGTCGTAACTGGGAACAATGGTCGTGTCACGTTTTTCAGTGCTGTTGTAACTTTGAACAGTCACTAAATGAAGTAAGTCAAGGACCACCTCAGATTTGTTTAATGTATGTTTGTAATGTATTGTAATTATATTATATTGTATTGTATTGTATTGTAATGTGATGTATTGTATTGTAATTATGTTATGTTATATTATATTATATTACATGATATTATATTATATTATATTATGTTATGTTATGTTATGTTATGTTATGTTATGTTATGTTATATATTATATATCATATCATATCATATCATATCATATCATATCATATCATATTATATTATATTACAATATATTATATATTACATTACATTACATTACATTACATTACATTACATTATATTATATTATATTATATTATATGCTATATTATGCTATATTTTATTATGTTATATTATATTATGTTATGATATATTATATTATGCTATAATATGCTATGAAACTCAAATCCTTTGGCCACCTAATGAGAAGGAAAGACTCACTGGAGAAGAGCCTAATCCTGGGAAAGGTTGAGGGCAAGTGAAGAAGGGGACGACAGAGAAAGAGGTGGCTGGATGGAGTCACTGAAGCAGGAGGCGTGAGCTTAAATGGACTCCAGAAGATGGTAGAGGACAGGAAGGCCTGGAGGAATGTAGTCCATAGGATCACGATGGGTCAGACATGACTTCGCAACTAACAACAACAACAAATAATATGCTATGCTATCTTCTGTTCTGTTCTGTTTTATTATATCATATCGTATCGTATCGTATCGTATCGTATCGTATCGTATCGTATCGTATCGTATCATATCATATCATATCATATCATATCATATCATATCATATCATATATTATTCCCTTAGTGGCACAGTTCTTAAATGCATACTGGAGGCTAACTCTGCCCAGAGCCTGGAGCTCGATTCTTATGCAGCCCAAGGTTGACTCAGCCTTCCATCCTTCCGAGGTCGGTAATAGGAGGACCAAGATTGTTGGAGGGAAGATGCTGATTCTGTAAAATGCTTAAAGAGGGCTGTAAACCACTCTGAAGCGGTATATAAATCTAAGCACTATTGGTATTGCTATTACAGGTAGTCCTCGACTTACAACAGCTTTTCAATGACCATTCAAAGTTACAGTGGCACTGGAAAAGTACTTATGACCTTTTTTCACACTTATAACCACTGCAGCATCCCCATGGTCAGGGGTAGGCAAGCTTGGCTCTTTTATGACTCGTGGACTTCAACTCCCAGAATTCCTCAGCCATCCATGCTGAGGGAAAAGGGAGAGGTTTCCAAGCTGAGCCATGCTGGCTCAGGAATTCTGGGAGTTGAAGTCCACGAGTTATAAAACAGCCAAGGTTGCCCACCCCTGCTATAGACCAACTCTACATCTGGTGGAACTACTGGTTTGTACCTTTAGAGGAGGGGTCTTCGAACTTGGCCCTTTTATGACTCGTGGACTTCAACTCCCAGAATTCCTCAGCCAGCCATACTGAGGGAAAAGGGAGAGGTTTCCAAGCTGAGCCATGCTGGCTGAAGAATTCTGGGAGTTGAAGTCCACGAGTCATGAAGGAGCCAAGGTTGCCTACCTCAGCCCATGGTCATGTGATCAAAATGTGTATGCCTGGCAATCAGTTCATATTTATGATGTTTGCAATGTCATGTGATCCCCTTTTGCGAACGTCTGACAAGCAAGGTCAACGGGGAAGCCCAATTCACTTAACAACCACATTACTAACTTAACAACTGCAGCGATTGACCTAACTCATCGTGGCAAGAAAGGTCGCAAAATGGGGCAAAAATTCACTGGACAAATGTCTCGCTTCAGAACAGATATTTGGACCTCCATTGTGGTCGTCCATTGAGGACTATCTGTATATGGTTCGTCACACAGTCAGCCAGATGTTCAGATTGGATTTGGCATTTATGTCCACCTATCAAAGACCTGGAATACGCAGATGTGCATGCTTGAAGGAGCTAAAGTTTCGTCGCAGGATGTCAACTTTTCCAAGTCAAGCTGCCTTTTTCAATTGACCGATGGGGATTTTGTCAATGCCGAAGGTGTTCAAGTGGTGCTCCAGATGTTTTGGGATTGCCCTCAACGTCCTATTACTATTAATGCCTATTCTTGCTTTCTTTTTATTTCTATTTTGTCATCTTCTCCAGATCTTTCTCCTCTCTTTGGTTATCTCCAGGTACTATCCAAACTTTTTCAACTTTCTTAACAATAATTAAGGCTGGGGTTTTATTATTACTATGTTACCTCCTACAATTCACCACAATGTGAATGTAAAAAAGACGTTGGGACTCTACTGTAGAAAGAGTGCAGAGAAGAGCAACAAAGATGATCAGGGGACTGGAGGCTAAAACATATAAGGAACGGTTGCTGGAATTGGGTATGTCTAGTTTAATGAAGAGAAGGATGAGGGGGGACATGATAGCCGTCTTCCAGTATCTCAGGGGCTGCCCCAAAGAAGAGGGAGTCAAGCTATTCTCCAAAGCCCCTGAAGGCAGGACAAGAAGGAATGGATGGAAACTAATCAAAGAAAGAAGCAACCTGGAACTAAGGGGAAACTTCCTTACAAGTGAGGACAATTAACCAGCGGAACCACCTGCCTCCAGAAGCGGTGAATGCTCCAACACTGGAAGTTTTTAAGAAGAGACTGGACAGAGATTTGTCTGAAATGGTATAGGTTCTCCTGCATGAGCAGAGGGCTGGACTAGATGACCTCCAAGATCCTTTCCATCATCATCATCATCATCATCATCATCATCATCATCATCACCATCATTGCATTTTAGGCTGATCTGTCATAGAAATCCTGATATGGCCAGGTGCTCCCTTCCTACCGAGACTTTTTCTGACACGCACAAATTCCCTCGATGCAATCTTTTAAAGAGCCAATTCCGTGATGAAAATCAGTGGAATAAAAGGAGAAATGTCAGAAAGACACGAATTCGGGCACTGCAGGCAGGGATAATTACCTCTTGATAGTAACCATTCAGAAAATAATTGGCCCTGCGACGCGGATATTCCTGTTGCGTTGAATCATTAAAATAACGGGGAATCATAAGAGACTTTTGTGGCTGTTAAAATCAGGTTAGATCGCCTAATGAATTCCAGCTCTACTGTTTCACTCTGAAATAAACCTTCGTCATGTTTTTTTTTGGGGGGGGGAAATAGGGCAGCTGAGATCATGTACGAAATGACCTGGATGAGTAGACCTCTCCCTTATGGGCTTTTGAATACCGGTAGCCCTTGACTTACCCCGGTTTATTTAGCGACTATTCGAAGTTACAACGTCACTGAAAAAAGTGACCCATTGTTGTGATTCCTCGCCAGCCTGTGGATCTGGCAGCTGAGTCTATTTTTGTTGCAGTACGCTCACGTGATCAAAATTCGGATGCTTGGCAACAGGTTCATACTTATG
>NC_139512.1:11559884-11576107 GCF_947247035.1 Vipera ursinii
AAAATCGCCTATCGCGCAGGTAAAGCGAGGCAGGGCTTCCCTGGGGCCGTCTGCCAAAGGACGTGCGGTGATGCCTCAGGAGGGCCCAGCCGTCGGTCCGTCCGCTTTCAGCCTGGCGGAAAGAAGCTTCTTAGGAAGGGAAAGTGGGACGGAAAGCTGGCTTTGGGCGAGGGAAAGGGGGAAGAAGAAGGGGAGGAGCAGGAGGGAGGGAGGGAGGGAGAAGGAGGAATGGCAGGGAAAGAAGAGAAGGAGGGAAGGAAGAAAGGAAGGAAGGAAGGAAGGAAGGAAGGAAGGAAGGAAGGAAGGAAGGAAGGAAGGAAGGAAGGAAGGAGGAGGGGGTAGTAGGGAAGTGAAAAAGAGTGGGATGGAGGGAAGGAGGAGAGGAGTGGGAGAGAGGATGGAAGGAAGGAAGGGAGGGAGGGAGGGAGGGAGGGGGATGGGAGGGAAGGGAAGGAGGAGTGGGAGAGAGGATGGATGGATGGAAGGAAGGGAGGGAGGAAGGAGGAGGGGGGTAGTAGAGAAGCAAAAAAGAGTGGAATGGAGGGAAGGGAAGGAGGAGTGAGAGAGAGGAAGGAAGGAAGGAAGGAAGGAAGGAAGGAAGGAAGGAAGGAAGGAAGGAAGGAAGGAAGGAAGGAAGGAAGGAAGGAAGGAAAGGGGATGGGAGGGAAGGGAAAAAGAGTGGGAGGGAGGAAGGGAAGGAGGAGTGGGAAGGAAGGAAGGAAGGAAGGAAGGAAGGAAGGAAGGAAGGAAGGAAGGAAGGAAACGAACGAAAAAAGGAAGGGAAGGGAGGGAAGGGAAGGATGAGGGGGAGGGAAAGGCAGACGGAGAGGGAGAACAAGGGAATTACCTTTCATAAAGTTCTGCCTCCCAAGCTGTATCCCTGCCATATTCTATAGAAATCTGGAGAAGCAGCCTGTTCTGCGCACAGCCTCACCTGCGTTCCTGCAATGATCCTTTTGAATTGTCAGGTCGACTCATGAAATCCATGTCATTATATTTGGACTTCCTATTTTTGTTGCTCTTGTTGCTTTGTGCCCCAGAACAAAACAAAACGAAGAGCACGTTACGCTGCTTACAAGAGGCCAACTTAATTTTCAAACAGATCACTAAACCTCCATCTCGTAAAAGATCTCGAAATTAATTTCTAATTTTAGGAAATTCCAAAGAGAGGGAGAAAACCGCCCACTGGAGCCCACCCTCTGCAATCTTCATTGTTCTCCAAACAGTGGGGAGACCTGAGTTCTAATCCTCGCTCAGCCACCAGAACTGATTGGCTGAATTTAGGCCAACCCCTCCCTCTCAATCCAAGAGCCAATCAGGAGTAGCGGGAAAGGAGCTGGACCAACAGAGGGAAGAGCAGGTTCTAGTCCCTCCTCAATTCCAGAAGCTCATTGGCTGACTCTGGGCCAGCCCCTCCCTCTCAGGACAAAGAGCCATTCAGGGGTAATGGGGAACGGGCTAGAGGTGTGGAGAGCCAGGTTCCAGTCCTGCCTCAGTCCAAGAAGTTCATTGGCTAACTGACTCAGTCCTTCCCTCTCAGCCCAGGAGCCAATCAGGTGTAATGGGAGATTGAACTGAGGGAGGAGAGTTTTAGTCCCGCCTTATTCTGAGAAGCTTATTGGCTGAGTCTGGATCAGTCCCTCCATCTCTGACCAATCCTTCTCTGTCTCAAGCCAACCTACCTCGTAGGGTTGCTGTGGAGAAAATGGGATGACAGACTGCTATGTATATCACCTGGGGGAAAGGTGTTTAAATTAATCCAACAACCAAATAAATAGTAACTAAATCACCAGAGTCCAGAAACATGTTCCTATAAATAAACTAACCAGAATAAAGTATAATTGGTTCCTAATCTTTAGAACT
Source organism: Vipera ursinii (assembly GCF_947247035.1). Classification (NCBI taxonomy): domain Eukaryota; kingdom Metazoa; phylum Chordata; class Lepidosauria; order Squamata; family Viperidae; genus Vipera; species Vipera ursinii. Next base: position 11,561,748 of record NC_139512.1, read on the forward strand.
AATTGTCACAGTAATCAAAATGCTGATTTTTACACCATAGGGTTTTGATAATGAGAAGCGCTATTTATACGGTCCAAATTCACGACAACTAAAAGTTTAGAAAACAAGGCACACGCTTCTTGAAAATAAGTTTTGAGAAAGTTGAGGAGGAAAACAATTCAGCTCACCCAATTACTAAAATTATGGTGGATCGCATAATCAGCCAGATGTTTAGGCTGGATTTGACATTTTTGTCCACCTATCCTTCCCAAGGATCTGAGATAGGCACAGTGGTGGAATTCAAACCGATTCTCTCATTTGATGCAGACCTGGGCCTCCAAGGTCTAGAATGGATTTCCGAAAGTGGCATCCATGCACTTCTTATGGGTCATTCTAGGCCTGGGAGGCCTCCTCCAGGCCTCCCAGGCCTAGAACGGACTTCCGAAAGTGGCATCCATGCATGTCCAATGAGCCATTCTAGGCCTGAGAGGCCTCCTCCAGGCCTCCGAGGCCTAGAATGGACTTCCGAAAGTGGCATCCATGCACTTCCTATGGGTCATTCTAGGCCTGGGAGGCCTCCTCCAGGCCTCCCAAGCCTAGAACGGACTTCCAAAAGTGGCATCCATGCATGTCCAATGAGCCATTCTAGGCCTGAGAGGCCTCCTCCAGGCCTCCGAGGCCTAGAATGGATTTCCAAAAGTGGCATCCATGCACTTCCTATGGGTCATTCTAGGCCTGGGAGGCCTCCTCCAGGCCTCCCAGGCCTAGAACGGACTTCCAAAAGTGGCATCCATGCATGTCCAATGAGCCATTCTAGGCCTGAGAGGCCTCCTCCAGGCCTCCGAGGCCTAGACTGGACTTCTGGAAGCCAGCTGGTTCTCCGAATGCGGCAAAACTTAGCTACCGGTTCTACCAAACTGGTGCAAACTGGCTGAATCCCACCACTGGATAGGGAGATATTGTTAATAGGGAGATAATATTAATAATATTAAAGGAATTGTCACAGGACATAAGCTGTTCTGAGTAAAGCTGCCTTTTGCAAATGACCGATGGGGATTTTGTCAATGCCGATGGTGTTCAAAGGGTGGTCCAGATGTTTTGGGATTGCACCCAAGGCGCCTGTCACTCTTGGTCCTACCTGTGCTTTCTTTTGACACATTCTATTTTTATTTGTGGGTCTTTGTATTTTGTGATCTTCTCCAGTTCTTTCTCTTCTATTCTGTTGTCGCCACGTACTGCCACATCCACTATCCAGATTTATTTTATTTTATTTTATTTGTCTTTCTTATCGACAGTTGTTATGTCGGGGGTATTCCTGGGGCAGGTGTTTCTCAGTTTGAATTCTAAAGTCCCAGAGCACTTTTAGATTCTTCATTTTCTACAACTTTCTCTATTTTATGGTCCCCTCATGGCATTTCTTCCAGATCTTCCAATGCACCATTGTTGCTACTTTCTCATGCTGTTGTTATTATTATTACTATTATTATTATTAATAATAATTATTATTATTATTGATCATCGCACAGTCAGCCAGATGTTCAGACTGGATTTGGCATTTTTGTCTACCTATCGAGTCCTTACCAAGGACCTGGGATAGGCAGATGTGGATTCTTGTTGCTACTTTCTCATGCTGTTTATTATTATTGTTGTTGTTGTTGTTGTTATTCAGTTTGTTCTAGTAGTTAAGGCAGTAGGCTAGAAAGTAGGAAGTGGTGAGTTCTAGTCTTGCCTTAGGTATGAGAGCCAGCTGGGAGACTTTCAACCAATCACCAGGAGACGGTGAGTTCTAGTCCCGTCTTAGCCATGAAAACCAGCTGGATGACATTGGGTCAACCAGCAGGAGATGGTGAGTTCTAGTCCTGTCTTAGCCATGAAAACCAGCTGGATGACTTTGGGCGAATCACCAGGAGATGGTGAGTTCGAGTAGCACCTTAGCCATGAAAACCAGCTGGATGACTTTGAGTCAAGCCAACTGGGTGACTTTGGGCCAATCAAGAGGAGATGGTGAGTTCTAGTCCTGCCTTAGCCATGAAAGCTGACTGGGTAATCTTGGGCCAGTTCCTCTCTCTCAGCCCAACCCACCTCACAGGATTGTTTTTGTGAGGAATGTAAGAGGAGGGAGATGCCCTGGATCTGTTTGCCGCCTTGAGTTATTGGTAAAAATAATAAAAACAGGATATATAAAAACCAACAAACACATGCTATTTTCGGCACTATCGTTGTTCTTCTATTCTAACCATCAGTTATGAGATCTTTCAACTGAAATTCCTTTTCCCAATTCTTTGATCTGTGTTTGCATGTCAGGGACTGATGCAACAGATGCTCCAAAGGAGATAAAGGAACAAAGTTTGCCAGGCCAATATTTTGCCTCCTTTTAAGAGATGCTCAGGGTGTTTAAGAGGTTAACTAAGCAGGAGAATAGTGTCTAGTGTTTATAGTCTTAAAAGGAGATGCCCACTTTATAAAGGACTGCAAAGCAAATGTCCTCATCACGAAAGCTATCCTGCCTGTTCATAATTACATCATCTAATTAAAAATGTGTCCTAATAACAGCGTCCAGGTTCCCGATAGACGAGACCGAACAAATCAGAACTCCGAGGCTAGAAACGTCCTCAAAGAACATGTTTATTGGTTACACAGTATCCGGCACAGTCAAAAGTGAAACCACGTCTGAAATTCCCTCCACAGAGTCACACTATTGCAAAGTTAAACTTCCCACCCCAGTGCTAGGCAATCGGCTACGTTTCCCAATAGAAGAGTTTGGCAGGCTTTCAACCTGACTGCTCCCCTTCTCAATCCAGCCAGGCAAAAATGACCTTGGTTCCCATGGGACATTAAATTGTTTAGACTGGCAAAATCCCTCCATACAATTCCTCCGCGCCTCCTCCCATCTGTGAGGCAAGCTAGAACGAGCGAGATGGCTAGAGCCAGGTTCGTTGTAGAGTGGACAAACAAAATAACAGGCTTGGAAGGGGACCTTGGAGGTCTTCCAGTCCCCCCCCCCCCACTCAAGCGGAAACCCTATACCAGTGATGGCGAACTTTTTAGAGACCGAGTGCCCAAACTGCAACCCAAAACCAAACTTATGTATCGTTGGGTGCCAGGTGGGCATGGCCCATTGGGTGGGTGTGGCCCATTGGGTAGGCATGGCTGCAGTGGTAATGGCAGACAGGTTGGGACTAAAAAGTTCAATCATCAATTCCAACTTTGGAAGATCTATTTTTTCCTGCTAGAAGTTGAAATTGATTGATTGAACCTTTTTTTTTTTTTTTTGCACATGGCGGTGGAGGCCTAAAACGAAAAGGTTTTATAAAACCCAGCTGAAGGCCTAGGACTGGGGCAAGGCCACGCATGCCCACGGAGAGGGCTCTGCATGCCACCTGTGGCACATGTACCGTAGGTTTGCCACCATGGCCCTATACCATTTCACACAAATGTTTGTCCAATCCCTTCTTAAAAACCTCCATCGCTGGAGGAATCACAACTTCTGGAGGCAAAATGTTCCACTGGTTAATTGTTCTCACCGTCAGGAAATTTCTCCTTAGTTCCGGGTTGCATCTCTCCTTGATTAGTTTCCATCCGTTGCTTCTTGTCCTGCCTTCAGGTGCTTTGGAGAATAGCTTGACCCCCGTCTTCTTTGTGGCAGCCCCTGAGATATTGGAGGATTGCTATCATGTCACCCCTGGTCCTTCTTTTCATTAAACTAGACATACCCAATTCCTGCAACTGTTCTTCATATGTTTTTAGCCTCATCTTTGTTGCTCTTCTCTGCACTTTTGCCAGAGTCTCAACAACTTTTTTTACATTGTGGCAACCAAAACTGGATGCAGCATTCCAAGTGTGGCCTTACCAAAGCCTTGTAAAGTGGTGTGAACACTTCATGTGATCTTGATTCTCTGTTAATGCAGCACTAGAGCTGTGTTGGCTTTTTTGCCAGCTGCAGCACACGGCTGGCTCCTATTTAAGTGATTGTCCACTAGGACTCCAAGATCCCTCTTGCAGTTGCTACTATTGAGCCAGGTACCACCCTGTACATTTGGGGTACCCCAGGTGCCTGCAAATGTTACAAATCTGGCAGACATCTCCTGCCCTAGATATCTGTGGGGATGGCTGCTCAAAGCAACAGATTCCTTGCGATGTGAGTACCCATGCTGAGTCCAACATCTTGATAAGAAATTCAGGGTTAAATGATGCTACGAGGGAGTACTCGCTTTAAGGACTGAATGTAATTATGGAGAAGGATTAAGGGATGGCCAAAAGAGAGAAGGGGTGGGGGGGGGGAATCAACGATAGATAATAGAGGTCTCTCGGTCCCGATGGTTGGAGACGATTTGGAGTGTTTTGAAGCTATTATAGAAGCATGTAAGCTGTTGTGTGCTTTAGGAGAAACAAGATCATCATGGATGTTATTTTTAATAACCCAGAAGGGAAGGGAGGGAGAAAGCAAGGCCGTCCATCCAGAGGAAAATGCCAAAATAGGGCATGTGGGCTATAGCAAAATCTCCACTTTGCCTTAGAATACAAGTGGTAAAGTTAGAGAGGGATCTACGGATCCCAAGCAGCAAATGATGGAAGGTGGTATTTGTAGTTCAGCGCTGAACTGTTGGGGTCCTTGGTGCCCTCAGAGCTTGGTTGTTTTCTTGCAGACTTTTCATAGTCCAGCTAGGTAATGTCATCAGTGCTACAATAGAGGGGGGTTTGTGGAAAGGAGGGAGAAAAGGAAGAAGAGGAGGAGGAGGAGGAGGAAGAGAAGGAAGAGGAGGACAATGACGACTGTCCTTGGTGCTCTCTGAGCTTGGTTGTTTTCTTGCAGACTTTTCATGATTCAACTAGATAACATCATTAGTGCTAGAAGGGAGTTGGGTTTGTGGAAAGGAGGAGCAGGAGGACAATGGCAACTGTGGGGTCCTTGGTGCTCTCCCCAACTCAAGACTTCTCAAGACATTTCATGGGTGGGAAACACCAACACAAGACATCTAAAGCCACTTCATGGGTGGGAAGCACCAACTCAAGACATCTCAAGACATTTCATGGGTGGGAAACACAACTCAAGACACATCAAGACAGTTCATGGAAACATCAAGGACAGGGTTTGCTATATAAGCAGCTTTGCTGCAGATATTTTTTGTCAACCAAATGAAGTTAAACTTCTAAGGATCTGGTTTAAATCCTAAATCCTTGGTTTTTCTTCTAACCTTTGTTGTAACTCACTTCTTGTAGCCCACTTCCGAGGCTTGGGTGTTGAGGGCCCCTGAAATGGGTTTGCACAACTATCTCAACTAGTGATTTAGTTCTTTACTTTCAACCCTCTGTTTCAACCCACACCTTCCAACTCAAATTTGTTATCTAACAGATAAGCAGAGTCTTCTCCTTCTCTCGGCAAAGAACCTCTGTCAACACTTGTTTCCGAAGACAATTGAATAGTTGAACTATTGAAATATTCACATGTCTAAAAGTACCCACTGAGCAGATTCATGATGTGGTTAGAAGTGGCTGGTTGGATGGCAACCTTCTCAGGCTGTTAGTCACAAGGTCTTGGAGGTCCTAAGTCAAGAGACATTGATTTCAACCTAGAAAGAAGAAGAAGAAGAAGAAGAAGAAGAAGAAGAAGAAGAAGAAGAAGAAGAAGAAGAAGAAGAAGAAGAAGAAGAAGAAGAAAAAACCAGGTTCAGTGAGTGATAGGTTAAAAGCCAAGAATGGCTACTTATTCCTTACTCTAAAAAAGATGTTGAGATTCTAGAAAGTGTATGGAGAAGAGCAATAAATATGATTAGGGGAATGGAGGCTAAAACACAGGAAGAACGGTTACAGGAATTGGGAATGTTTAATGCAAAGAAGGACTAGGGTTGACACGATAGCAAGCTTCAAAACCTACAAAGATGGTATTGACACAAAGAAGGGGGGGGTCAACCTATTCTTCAAAGCACCTGAAGGCATCAAAAGAAGCAACGGATGGAAACTCATCAAGGAGAGAAGCAATCCGGAGAAGTTACCTGACAAGTGAGAACAATTAACCAGTGGAAGAAACTTGCCTTCTGAAGTTGTGGGCACTCCAACAATGGAGGTTCTTAATTTATTTATTTTATTTCTTTATTTAATTAGATTTGTATACTGCCCTTTCCCGAAAGGACTCAGGGCGGTTTACAGGGTAATTAAAACAAGAAATACAAAAGTTAAAAACGATTTAAAAAATTACAACAGTCCCTGAAAAAGTAAACGCCCCCAATTAAAATTAAAATTAAAAAATTCTCAGCCTGGGTCAGAGAGCTCGAAGAGCCAGGTCTTCAGGTCCCGGCGGAATGAACGGAGGTCGGGGGCAGTCCTCAGCTCCACGGGCAGCTGGTTCCAGAGGGCAGGCGCACCCACTGAGAAGGCCCTATCCCTGGGTGTTACCCGCCGGCAATCTTTTACTGGCGGCACCCTGAGAAGACCCTCCCTGTGGATCTTAAGAAGAGACTGGACAACCATTTGTCTGAAATGGTACTGTAGGGTTTCCTGCTTGGAAGACTAGAAAGACCTCCAAGGTCCCTCCCGACTCTGTTATTCTGCAATTCTGTTATTCTGTTTCCTCCACTACGTTTTGCCTTCTTTTCAAGAGGTAAGTGGGACCTTTTTCTGCTTAATTGCTCTGCTCTCACACAACCACAGCTGCATTTCCTTGGTGGCTTGTTGACATTTAAATACATCAAAATCCTAACGAGCAAGTCTACTGCAGAGGCGGGGGAGGGAGGGAGGGAAGGAAGGAGGAATGGTGAGGGGAGAGTTTTATGATGTGGCCATAGTCCACCGCACAAGGAAATCAGACAAGATGTGTTTGTTGAGTGGAAGATGGAAATATAGTCCTGGAGAAGAATTGTAAGGTCCAAACTTTCCCATAGCTAACGAGATGTACGGATCTCAAATCCCCCAAAATAACCACCGGGAAGATATGCTTCTCAGCTTCGACAACTGTAAGACATGTGGACTTCACCTCCCAGAATTGCACAACTAGCCCAGCTGGTTTAGAAAAAGTCAACGAAGAGAAAAGGCAGGCAGGAAAAAAAAAATGCTTGCTCAGCAGTTTAGGATTAAAAGCGCCACCTGAACTATCCCGAGTATTCTTATGAGATTCATACAGAAAAAAACCTATTACTTCCTTACTCGAGGAGCAATCTATAACAGTGAACTAAAACCAGTTATCATTTCGAAGGCAAGTTATGTAAACAGGATTTTACTGGAAACAGGGGAAATGTTAACTCAGCAGTCGGATTCAGCCGGTTCGCCCCGGTTCAGCAGAACCAGTAGCTAAATTTTGCTCAGAGAACCGGCTGAATGGACACTGCTTCCAGAAGTCCAGTCTATGCCTCGGAGGCCTCCCGGACCTAGAACGGCCCACCGGAAGTACATGGATGCCGCTTCTGGAACTCTGTTCTAGGCCTGGGAGGCCTGGAGCAGGCCTCCCAGGCCCCAAGAACAGCCTGCTGGAAGTGCGTGGATACTATTTCTGGAAGTCCGTTCAAGGCCTCAGAGGCCTGGAAGAGGCCTCCCAGGCCTTGAACAGCCCACTGGAAGTGCAGGGATGCCACTTCTGGAAGTCTGTTCTAGGCCTCAGAGGCCTGGAGGAGGGCTCCCAGGCCTAGAATGGCCCACCGGAAGTGCGTGGATGCCACTTCCAGAACTCCATTCTAGGCCTTGGAGGCCCAGGCCTGCATCCAATAAGAGAGCTGGTTGTTCAGGTATTTGAATCCCACAACTGTTTTATCTCCTCTACAAGCCCAGTAGAAGATAATGAATATTAGTACAGCTCAATGAATAATGTTAAGGTGGGATGTGGAAGCCTAGAAGCTATTTACCATCTGACATATGTGTAATGTATTGGGCTTTGTCTTGTTAAGGGAACACCATGTGGGTTAATTGCTGGAAGGTTGCTTAAGCTAGGAAGCTGGCTAACAGCTCCCAGATCCTCAGACAACCCATCTCCAGCACCGCTATTGGTTGCTTCTAGGGCGGCAATAGGTTGCGTTAAACCTGTTGGCCGCAGCCTAGGGGCCAGGGTATAAATTGCTGCATTCGTAGCCCTGTTTCTCAGTTCAGATCCTGCAAGCAATAAACAATGATCTTTGCTGAACTCACTCGCCTCGTCTCATCATTGAAGCAATGAACCCACTACACAACACTGGCGACGAAGGTGGGATGCTGCTCCTTCAACTAAGCTGAAGAAGTCACTAGGGGAGAGACAGCACACGCCTGGCGGGAAAAACAATTCCCCCCCCCCTATGGTTGGCTAGCACAGCCACGCTAGCGACCACGCACCCAGAGGACCAGTCCCTGGGCAACGGAGGAGCAGGATTCAAAGACACTGAGAACCAGCCGCGAAGAAATGGCCAAGGTCGGAAAGCTGGAAGAATTCAACAAAGCTCAGCCAGAAGGGTGGTCCTCGTACCTGTCCAGGGTCGAGAACTACCTTTGAGCAAACCAGGTTGCCGAGAACGGACTGAAGGCCGCCACGCTACTCTGTGTGTGTGGCCCAGCAACGTTCGACATAGCGGAGAACCTGTTCGCGCCAACGCCATTGGAGTCCATATCATTCGCGGACTTGGAGAAGAAGCTCGGAGACCACTTCCAGCCCAAGCTGTCGGTAATCGCTTGGCGCTATGCATTCGAGCAAAGTGTCCAGCAACCAGGTGGAACAACATCCGAGTTCATCGCAGCCTTGAGGCAGGCCGCACACCTGTGCCAGTTCTCCGACATCAAGGAGAGGCTACGAGACTGGCTTGTCTGCAGCCTCCGAAACTGACAGCTACAGCAAAAGTTCTTCGCCAGAGAGACTCTGTCATTCCCAGATGTGCTGAAGGAAGTCATGGCGGACGAAGCCGGTGGCAGGGCCGTACGAGCCATGCAGCCCGCCAAAACCACACAACGCGAAGAAGCCGTCCACCACAAGGACGCCAAACACACCGAAGACCCTGAAGATGACACAGAAGTTGACAAGCTACACAGACAAGCTACACAGACCAAAAGCATCACAGCAACAAGCAACAGGGGACTACTTACAATGTAGGTCCCTTCCTTAGATGCCCAGGTTGTAGCAGCCGCCACCAACGCTTGGACTGTAGGTTCCGGACAGCCATGTGCCAGAAGACCGGCCACATCGCGTCTGTCTGCAGAAGTCGCCAGAGGGACCGGTCTGCGAATTGCCAGTCGGAAGATCCGACCAGGAGAGGTATTGGGGCCCCGGGGCCGTACAGCATGGGGTTTTGCTCCAGCCGCAGAAGCGTTTGCTGTACCGGGGCCCACCACCCAATTAAGCCCAAGTATAGACTTCAGGTGGAGCTGCAAGCTGACCAAGGAGAGAAGCAACCTGGATTTAAGGAGAAACTTAAGGATAATATGAGGATAATCAACCAGCGGAACAGCTTGCCACCAGAAATTGTGGGTGCTCCATCACTGGAGATCTTTATGAAGAGACTGGACAATCACCTGTCTGAGATGGTGTAGGTTCTCCTGCTTGATCAGGGGGCTGGACTAGAAGACCTCCAAGGTCCCTTCCAGCTTTGTTGTATTCTATTCTATTTTACTTTTACCTGTCATGTTTAAGTACACACTTAGCTTTCTTCTTTCCTTATCTCTCAGAAATGGTAGCCCAAGCAATGAGCACGTGATGTCATAAGGGAATGGGCTGTTTCAAACTACTAACCCTGGGGGGAGGGGGGGAGAGAGTGAGCCACATACTCATGTGGTTGAGTTAACAAGTTGAGTTTCATAATTTCAAGAGACAAAATTCCAAGGAAGGAGACCTCTGCATTCTGCTCTTGGAGACCATCGTTCGGTTGACGTGGCCTCAACGGCTCCCTGACCCAGCTCTCCAAAATGCCAAGGGGGTGAGGCTTAGATACTCCACCGGTCTCTCCACCTTCCATCCATTGTGTCTGGAGGAGGCGCTCTCCACCATGTGGGACCTCTTCCATGTCGGACCTCTTCCTCTGCTGGTGACCGTTTCCTTGTTTCTTGAGACAGCCTGGGCCAAGCCATTTGTCCACCTGGTGTACAAGCAGAACGACACCTGCATGGATTTTAACGCCGCCCCGGCCTGTTTCGGCCCACCCATGCCCGTCACTGGTCTGAAGGGTTACCTGGTTGAAACGGTGCCTGCCAATGCTTGCCACCCCATCAGTGCCGCCCCGGTTTCCAACCGGACTCCTTCTGGCTTCGTCGCCCTCATCCGCCGATACGACTGTTCTTTCAAGCTCAAAGTTTTCCACGCCCAAGAAGCTGGCTACCGCGCAGCTATCATCTACAACTTATGCTCTGATTTTTTGGTGAACATGGCGGTCAGCGTGGAAGAGAGAAGACTGCCGATTACCATCCCGTCGCTGTTTATCGGGCGGACAGCTTCTAAGCTGTTGAGAAGGCAGGTTCATTCAGCGAAGGACACCCAAATTATGGTGGTGGTGCCCCAGAGTTACTACAATACCTGCTCAGATGAAGCCTATGTGGCTCTTTGGGAATTAGCTGTCTATGTCCTGCCAATCTGGCCCGGTTACTGTACTCAACAACTATTCCTCAAAGTCCTCCAGGAATTCGGGCTGCTGATCAGCCTCAGCATGGGCGCCAGCTTCTTGCTGCTGGTCAGCTGGGTGAAATGGGGCCAGCCCAACCAAGGTATCCGAGTGAAGACCTTCAAACGGGGCGACAGGTACGACACCTGTGTGATCTGCATGGCGGAGTACGAAGCAGGAGACCGGCTGAAGATTCTTCCCTGTGCCCATGTCTTTCACATCACCTGTATCAACACCTGGTTACTCATCCAGCCCACGGCCGGGAAGACGTGTCCAATCTGCAAACAGAAGGTCAACAGTGCGATCTAGGGCAGTGGATGGAGACGTGGTTGAGAAGAAATGGAGACGGCACCTCCAGATACAATGGGAGGGGTGGGGACAGAGAAACAAAACCACTCCCCCCCCAAACATGGACATCGTGCCTGTTGTCTTTTAGGAATCTGGGGGTTCCGGTGGTCGGAAAAGAGCAGGGGGGAGGTGTGGTCAGGAGATCCATTGGGCTGTATTTTGGCTTTTTGGAAATCACCATCATCGTCACCACCACTGACACCACCCCACCATCACCACCATCATTTTATCATTACACAGAGGGTTGCCCAGAAAAAATGGAATGGGATGGAACAGAATGGAACAGAAGAGAACAGAACACAGAACAGAACACAGAACAGAACACAGAACGGAATAGAATAGAATAGAATAGAATAGAATAGAATAGAATAGAATAGAATAGAATAGAATGGAATGGAATGGAATGGAATGGAATGGAATGGAATGGAATGGAATGGAATGGAATGGAATGGGATGGGATGGGATGGGATGGGATGGGATGGGATGGGATGGGATGGGATGGGAATAGGAATAAAAATAAGAATAAGAATAAGAATAAGAATAAGAATAAGAATAAGAATAGAACAGAATAGGAATAGAATAGGATGGGATGGGATGGGATGGGATGGGATGGGATGGAATAGGAATAGGAATAGGAATAGAACGGAACAGAACGGAACGGAACGGTACGGTACGGAACAGAACAGAACAGAACAGAACAGAATAGAGTAGAATAGAATAGAATCAGAGTTGGAAGGGACCTTGGAGGTCATCTAGACCAACCCCCTGCTCAAGCAGCAGACCCTATACCATTTCAAACAAATGGCTGTCCAGTCTCCCCTTAAAGACCTAGAGTAGAGTAGAACAGAATAGAACAGAGCCTGAACTAATTGTGGAAAGATAGCAATTGGAGGCCAATCACCCCGCCCAAATGTGAATTTACAGGATTAATTTACATCATTGGCTTGGTTTTATGCCATTTGAGTAATCACACCACAATGCCAAATTGTGCTAAATTCTGCTAAATGGTGTGAAGGATGTCCCTTTTTCCCCGCACTGCTCGGCAAATCCGCGACTTAGTTTAGGGGTGAAGCTCAACGGTTGTCGGTTGCATCCGAAGCCCTTGGAGGGGGGGGGGCTTCGGTATGCAAATCCATTTCCCCCCCCCTGTGGTTACTTAATTTGCATTGGCAGCGCTTTCCGTAGCTCTGATGCCATCCTGGGTGAATGTGAATTTAGAGTTCAGGTAAAGTTGTTCCTGGACTGAAAAGCATTGGAATGCAGCTTGAAGACTACAGGCAGTCCTCGACTTACAGCCGTTCATTTAGTTCAAAGTTACAACCACACTGAAAAAAGTGACTGGTGTCCCTTTTTCACACTTACAACCGCTGCAGCATCCCCCCCCCGATGCCATACACTTCTGCGAGGTCATTTAAGGGTGTTTTTTTTCCCCCTCTCTTAATTTTAGTAAGAATCTATTAAGAATGATTCGTGTAAAGAACGAAAGTCAACACAAGCTACAAAAAAAAAATACACACAGAAAAACACAAGAAAGGGAGGGGTGTTTGAAAGGAAAAAAAATGGGGGGAAGGGGAAAAGAAAAAGAAAAAAAAGTAACTTCTTTCATCCCAGCAGATTAAAAACAATTTTAACAGTTTATCACCATCTCTCAATAAAATATAATCTCTCTTCTGGCCATAGCATAGCTCAGATACAGAAAACAAAATCAAAATAGTGTGTCAATCCATCTTTGTCAGCAAATGTCCAGTAAGGGCAACCAGAAAATAATAATAATAATAATAATAATAATAATAATAATAATAATAATAATAATAATAATAATAATGTTGGAGGGGACCTTGGAGGTCATCTAGTCTAACCTCTGCTCAGGCAGGAAACCCTATACCAGTGATGGCGAATCTTTTAAGAGACCGAGTGCCCAAACTGCAACCCAAGACCCACTTATGTATCGTCGGGTGCCGGGTGGGCGTGGCCCATTGGGTGGGCATGGCCCATTGGGTGGGCGTGGCTGCGGTGGTAACGGCAGACTGGGTGGGACTAAAAAGTTCAATAAATTCCAACTTTGCGAGGGTTTTTTTTCCCCGTGAGAAGTTGAAATTGATTGATTGATTGATTGAACCTTTTTTTTGCACACGGCGGCAGAGGCCTAAAGCGAAAAGGTTTTATAAAATCCAGCTGAAGGCCTAGGACTGGGGCGACGGCGGACGTGCCCACAGAGAGGGCTCTGCATGCCACCTGTGGCACGCGTGCCATAGGTTCGCCACCATGGCCCTATACCATTTCAGACAAATGGCTGTCCAGTCTCCTCTTAAAAACTTCCAGTGTTGGAGCATTCACCGCTTCTGGAGGCAGGTTGTTCCACTGGTTAATTGTTCTCACTGTCAGGAAGTTTCTCCTTAGTTCTAGGTTGCTTCTCTCCTTGACTAGTTTCCATCCGTTGCTTCTTGTCCTGCCTTCAGGTGCTTTGGGGAATAGCTTGACTCCCTCTTCTTTGTGGCAACCCATGAGATAGGGCTGGAAGGGACCACAAAGGTCTTCTAGTCCATCCCTCCCCCCTCCTCCCCTCCCCCATGCTCAAGGCAAGAGATCTGGTATCAAATGAAGAGCCTAATGAAGAGAAGGACCAGGGGAGATATGAAAGCCGTGTTTGAACATCTCAGGGTCTGCCCCAAAGAAGAGGGAGTCAAGCTATTCCCCAAAGCACCTGAAAGCAGGACAAGAAGCAACGGATGGAAACTAACCAAGGAGAGAAGCAACCTGGAACTAAGGAGAAACTTCCTGACAGTTAGAACAATTAACCAGTGGAACAACCTGCCTCCAGAAGCAGTGAATGCTCCAACACTGGAAGTTTTTAAGAAGAGACTGGACAGCCACTTGCCTGAAATAGTATAGGGTTTCCTGCCTGAGCAGGGGGTTGGACTAGATGACCTCCAAGGTCCCTTCCAACTCTCCTATTCTGTTATTTTCTTCTTTTTAACCCTGATCAAAAACACACGATGTTTTATCTAGTAGATGTGAATGCATTTAGCATTCAGTGATATTGCCCCCCCCACCCCGCCCCCACCCCGTTACCCAAGTTATATATTTTTTTAAAATCTGGGATCCGTGCCAGACTGTTAAACTATGAACTCAAACATTCACTATAGGGCAAGGCTGTGGAAAGAAAGGTCGTAAAATGGCTTCTAATTTTAATTGGGGACAGGATGAAGAAAAAGGTTGGGGAATGGAAAGAAAAATTACGGTCCATATTTCCTTCTCCGCCTTCTCTTTCTCCTCCCATCTTTTTTGCAACTGCAGAGGCCGGCAACAATTTAAGCTCTGCATGAGAAGGGTTCATCTTGTGGTGTTTGCCCTCCTTCCAAGATAATTGTGCAACCTTGTTGATTTGGTGCAAGGGAAGCCGTCCCGTGACTGTGATGAAAGAAAGGGAGCGTTTCCTGAGCCCAAACTCATAAATTACATTTCTGTCCTTTGGGGCAAGTAATGCAGATGTCC
>NC_139512.1:11576307-11581307 GCF_947247035.1 Vipera ursinii
TTCTTCTTCTTCTTCTTCTTCTTCTTCTTCTTCTTCTTCTTCTTCTTCTTCTTCTGTGTTGGGAGAAAAAAGGGGGAAACCCCCTAAAATTTAAAAATGAAGGGAACTAAATTAGGATCGTTTTCCCTGAGAGGCTGGAGGTATACAGGGAACCCTCAACTTACGACCATTCATTTAGTGACTTCCTCCTCCTCTTCCTCCTCCCCATCCTTGGCCTCCTCCTCCTCCTCCTTCTCCTTCTCCTCCTCCTCTCCTCCTCCACGTCTTTCTCCTCTTCCTTCTTCTCCTCCTTCTCCTTCCCATCTTTCTCCTCTTCCTTCTCCTCCTCCTCCTCCTCCCTCTCTCCCTTCTACTTGGTTTTCGAATGCTTTCCCAGCTATAACAAGTCCTGTTGTTGTTAGTTGCGAAGTCGTGTCCGACCCATCGCGACCCTATGGACAACGTTCCTCCAGGCCTTCCTGTCCTCTACCATCTTCTGGAGTCCCTTTAAGCTGGTTATGACCTATAAAGCCCTAAATGGCCTGGGTCCGGGTTACTTACGGGAGCACCTGCGGCCGGCATCAACTTCCCTTCGTCCAGTGCGCTCCCACAGAGAGGGCCTCCTTAGGGTGCCGTCGGTCAAAGAGTGTCGACTGGCGGCCCCCAGGGGGAGGGCGTTCTCTGTGGGCGCGCCAGACCTGTGGAACCGTTTACCGGTGGAGCTCCGGACGGCTCCCGACCTTCACTCCTTCCGACGTGACCTAAAAACATATTTATTTGAACAAGCCGGCCTGGTCTGATGGGTTTAGGGGTATTTTAACATTTTGTAATTTATTAAACTGGGCTATTGTATTTAATGGGACGTGGTGGCTCAGTGGGTTAGGACGCTGAGCTTGTCGATCAGAAGGTCGGCAGTTTGGCGGGTCGAATCCCGAGTGCCGCGTAGCAGAGTGAGCGCCTGTTACTCGTCCCAGCTTCTGCCAACCTAGCAGTTCGAAAGCACGTAAAAATGCAAGTAGAAAAATAGGGACCGCTCCGGTGGGAAGGTAACAGCGTTCCATGCGCCTTTGGCGTCTAGTCATGCCGGCCACATGACCACGGAGACGTCCTCGGACAAGCGCTGGCTGTTCGGCTTTGAAACGGAGATGAGCACCGGCCCCTAGAGTCGGAAACGACTAGCACGCATGTGCAGGGGAACCTTTACCTTTACCTTATTGTATTTAATAATTTTTAATTTTTATATATTGTATTTTATTGTATTGCCCTGTACACCGCCCAGAGTCCTTCGGGAGAAGGGCGGTATAAAAATTAAATAAAATAAAATAAATAAATAAATAAATAAGCTCACGCCTACTGCTTCAGCGACTCCATCCAGCCACCTCATTCTCTGTCGTCCCCTTCTTCTCTTGCCCTCAACCTTTCCCAGCATTAGGCTCTTCTCCAGTGAGTCCTTCCTTCTCATTAGGTGGCCAAAGTATTTGAGGTTCAGCTTCAGGATCTGGCCTTCTAAAGAGCAGTCAGGGTTGATCTCCTCTAGGACTGACCGGTTTGATCGCCTTGCAGTCCAAGGGACTCGCAGGAGTCTTCTCCAGCACCAGAGTTCAAAGGCCTCCATTCTTTGCCGCTCAGCCTTTCTTATGGTCCAATTTTCACTGCCATACATTGCAACTGGGAAGACCACAGCCTTGACTATGAGCACTTTTGTTGGCAGGGTGACGTCTCTGCTTTTTAGTGTGCTGTCTAGATTTGCCATGGCTTTCCTCCCGAGGAGTAAGCCTCTTTTAATTTCTTGGCTACAGTCCCCATCTGCGGTGATCTTGGAGCCCAGGAAAATAAAATCTGTCACTACCTCCATTTCTTCCCCATCTATTCCGGCCGGATGCCATGATCTTGGTTTTCTTAATGTTAAGTTTCAAGCCAACTTTTGCACTCTCCTTCTTCACCCGCGACAAGAGGCTCTTTAGTTCCTCTTCACTTTCTGCCATTAGAGTGGTATCATCTCCATATCTTAGGTTGTTGATATTTCTCCCGGCAATCTTAATTGTCCTTTTCTAGGACCCACAGATCTTCTGTAAGACCTATAAATCTTCTGTAGGATCAACAGACCTTCTGTAGGACCTACAGGCCTTCAGAAGCCCTGGAGATAAGAAGGTTAACAGAGGTCTTCTTCTGTTCTACTGAAGGCCACAGATAGGAAGGATGAGGAACCTCAGAGCCCTGTTTGCTACTTGTTAAATTGAACATCGGCTTATTTCTTTTCTTTTTTTTGCAGAACATACTTGCAGTTTACTCGGACCACCGGCCAGCAACTTTCGGGTTTGAAAAAGTGGCCTTTGACCTTGACTCCAGACTCACCTCTCTATGACAAGGGTGGCCATCTGCAAACTCTATCGGTAGCCCTCAACCTCTGACCACAACTGAGCCCAAAATTTCTGTTGCTAAGCAAGTCAGCTGTTAAGTGAGTTTGGACGGCCTTTCAAGCCACAGTTGTTAAGGGAAGCAGAGAGAACGATAAAATCCGTTTTGCAAACTTGGGTTCTGAATCCCCTGGGTTTGCTTCTCTTTGAATGATATTTGTCAACGATAGAATTTTTTTTTATTCTTGCCTCTTTGATAAATCCGAACGATCAGTTTGAATGGCTGCTTTCCTTCCGCTTCCTGAAGACTGGTGGACTTCAACTCCCAGAATTCCCCAGCCAGCATGGCTGGCTGGGGAATTCTGGGAGTTGAAGTCCACATGTCTTAAAGTGGCCACGGATGGAGACTCCCCTGACTTCCAACCACGTTTCCGCTGCTAAGCAAGGCGGTTGTTAAATGAATCGTGCCCAAATTTCCTATTTTCACAGGTGGTTAAGCAAATCACTCCAGTTATTAAATGAACCACATGGTCATTAAGCAAATATGGCTTCCCCCACTCACTGGGAAGGTCAAAAAGGTTGATCAGGTGATCCCATACAGGCCGGTTGCCAAGCAGCCAAATTTTGCTCATGTGACCATGGGGATACTGTGACGGTCATAACTGAGAGGACCAATTTTTCCATGCCATTGTAACCTCAACTAAATGTAATAATAATTAGTAATTAGTAATTTAGTAATTAAAAGGGACGCGGTGGCTCAGTGGGTTAGGACGCTGAGCTTGTCGATCAGAAGGTCGGCAGTTTGGCGGGTCGAATCCCGAGTGCCGCGTAACAGAGTGAGCGCCTGTTCCTCGTCCCAGCTTCTGCCAACCTAGCAGTTTGAAAGCACGTAAAAATGCAAGTAGAAAAATAGGGACCACTACGGTGGGAAGGTAACAGCGTTCCGTGCACCTTTGGCATCTAGTCATGCCAGCCACATGACCATGGAGACATCCTCAGACAAGCGCTGGCTCTTCGGCTTTGAAACGGAGATCAGCACCGGCCCCTAGAGTCGGAAACGACTAGCACGCATGTGCGGGGGAACCTTTACCTTTACCTTTAATTTAGTAATTAGTCACTAAATTTAATAACAATAACAATAATAATAAAGTTGGAAGGGATCTTGGAGGTCATCTAGTCCAACCCCCTGCTCAGGCAGGAAACCCTACACCATTTCAGACAAATGCCTGTCCAGTCTCCTCTTATGCACTTTTGTTGGCAGGGTGACGTCTCTGCTTTTTAGTGTGCTGTCTAGATTTGCCATGGCTTTCCTCCCCAGGAGCAAGCGTCTTTTAATTTCTTGGCTGCAGTCCCCATCTGCAGTGATCTTGGAGCCCAGGAAAATAAAATCTTTCACTACCTCCATTTCTTCCCCATCTATTTGCCAGGAATTGAGAGGGCCGGATGCCGTGATCTTGGTTTTCTTAATGTTTAGTTTCAACCCAAGTTTTGCACTCTCCTTCTTCACCCGCAACAAGAGGCTCTTTAGTTCTTCTTCACTTTCTGCCATTAGAGTGGTATCATCTCCATATCTTAGGTTGTTGATATTTCTCCCGGCAATCTTAATTCCAACAAGTCCTACAGTGTAGCAAATCAGGGAAAATATAATAATCTTTGTCTCTCCTTTATTTCTACTCTCGGGGAGATTTATTTTCAAGATGAAAAGAAGAAGAGCAACGGAGTCTACCATCTCTTACTCTGAAATGGCAAAGATGAAATTAATCATAATATTGTTGTGTTGCAATCACCTGCAAATAAATCTATTCGCCAAAATCCGTGGCTTGGGCTGCTGCACTTACACCACCCCTGTTTCTGACAGGGGTATCCTTGTAGGGTTTGCATTGATGAAATGGGCTTCAGGGGTGTGTGTGTTTATTTGTGTGTTTTTTTAATTTTCTTTTCCAAGACAAAAGTCTCCACTGGGGCGCTTAGGAGATGCAAAATGCCAGCAGCAAGCTGAACTCTGCTTGGCTCATAAATCTGAAGGTGCTTAGGACTCAGCATGGACTTTGCGAAGATTAAAGTGCTGGAGGATTGGAAGATAAAAGTTGATTATAATCTTCTTAGGGCCATCGTTATATTACAAGTGTCTTCGTCAGTAGCCTAAAAAGGGTAAAGAATCTGAAGTGTTTTTAAGCCTTCCGTTTTGAAATTCGAACAGGATTTGGGGAGAGAGACAAGGTTGAAGCATAGGAAACAACCAAGCAAGCTACGATCTTATGAAACTGAAAAAGTTGATTTTATTCATTTGTATTCGCCCTTCATTGTTTTTACAAATAACTCAAGGCAACAAAACATAGCTAATAGTCCTTCCTCCTCCTATTTTCCCCACAACAACAACCCTGTGAGGTGGATTGGGCAGAGGGATTGGCCCAAAATCACCCAACCAGCTTTTTTGCCTAAGGTGGGACTAGAACTCACCGTATCCTGGTGATTGGCCCAAAGTCACCCAGCCGGCTTTCATGCCTAGGGCGGGACTAGAACTCACCGTCTCCTGGTAATTGGCCCAAAGTCACCCAGCTGGCTTTCATGTCTAAGGCGGGACTAGAACTCAACATCTCCTGGTGATTGGCCCAAAGTCACCCAGCCAGCTTTCATGTCTAAGGCGGGACTAGAACTCACCGT
>NC_139512.1:11586307-11715155 GCF_947247035.1 Vipera ursinii
GGAGAAAGAAAAGAAGGAAGGAAGGAAGGAAGGAAGGAAGGAAGGAAGGAAGGAAGGAAGGAAGGAAGGAAATTGCAGCAGCTCACCAAACACAGACATGTTACAATGCTGGCCCCAAACCATTTGCCCTGTAAATGGTGCCATTAGCATCAGGGGCCAGAAGTGTGATTTTCAGGATGCTCTAGAGATTCTTCTTCTTCTTCTTCCCTTGGCACCCGGGACAGAGCGAGGTTCCTTAAGACGGTTGTTTTCATCCCAGCTTAAGGAGCAGGGAATTTTGATCGCCTCCGAGGCAGGCTGCGTCAGTGGCCCAGATTTTCCACTTCGCACCACAAACACTGATTTATCTCATCGAGACGGGGGATTTCCCCCATCGCAAACAGCGGCTTTGTTGCGTGACCCTTGTGCTTTTCGAGCACAAACACCTGTTTTCCACGACAGGTGGGGGGAAAAAATAAAATCAACACTGCTTCAGGTTGACCTCTCCGACGGGCCTGACGGAAAAAAGGCACAACGGATTGAATAAATCACTTATCCTTTTGGTGCGGAGGGGAAGCTGAAACAGATCAGGCAGCTCGGCACACAAGATTTACTGCGTCACACAGTCTTATCCGTACAATTTTTCATTTTACCCAAGTTAACTGACCCTAGCTCAGCCCTCCCTCCCAGCCTCTCTCGAGGGGCTCCGCTTTAATAATAATAATAAGTTGGAAGGGACCTTGGAGGACATCTAGTCCAACCCCCTGCTCAGGCAGGAAACCCTATACCATTTCAGGCAAATGGCTGGCCAGTCTCTTCTTAAAAACTTCCAGTGTTGGAGCGTTCACCCCTTCTGGAGGCAGGTTGTTCCACTGTGTTTCAATGAACACAGGTATGGCAGTCCTCGGCTTACGACTAAAATGGAGCCCCCCAATTTTTGTCGCCAAGCGGGACATTTGTTAAGTGAATTTTGCCCCATTGGACTTTCCTTGCCACAATTGTGATGTGAATCGCTGCAGTTGCTAAGTTTGTGACACAGCTGTTAAGTGAATCGTGGCCGTGGTTAAGTCAGCAACCCGGTCGTTAAGTGAGTCTGGCTTCCCCATTGACTTTGCTTGGCGGAAGGTCGCCAAAGGGGATGGCACACCGCGGCACACCGCGACCGTCGTAAATACGAGTCAGTTGCCAAGTGTCCGAATTTTGATCACGTCACCGCGGGGGATGCCGCAAAGGCCATAACTGTGAAAAACGGTCGACAAGTCACATTTTTCATAGCCGTTGTAACTTTGAATGGTCACTAAACAAGCCAAGGACTACCTGTACTGATCAGTGTGTGTGTTTCTTGTCCGAACATCCTTATGAGGCTCACCTCATTTTCTAAATCTTTTTTAGTGACATTTAGTAGAAGAAGTGACTTCTGACTGTTTTTCACACTTACGACCATTGCAGCCTCATGTGATCAAAATTCAGATGCTTAGCAACTGACTCATATTTATGAGGGTCGATACTGGGGATCCATCCACAGCAAGTTTAGGCAACTATGGTCGCTATATGCCCTGTGGACTTCAACTCCCAGAATTCCTGGCTCAGGAATTCTGGGAGTTGAAGTCCACGAGTCCTTGTTATGCTCACAAGGAGAAACCCCTCTTCCAATCAAGCAGGCAGGAACCGCAAGAAAAACCAACCCCTTTTATTCTCACAGACCTGAGTCAAACTCCAAGGCAAACAAACACTGTCCACAGAAACTCCATCCTCAACACGAACGGTTGCCTTTGGCAACCAGCACCTCCCACACCTTCCCTTTTATAATTCAGCCCAGGCGTGGCTTCCTAATGCCTTCTCCTTCACCTTTGGAGCCGCCCCACTGCATTCCTCTGTCCTACTCGCTTCTCTTGCCGGCGCTTTCATTCATCCTGGATATTTCCCAGCTGTGCTTCATCACTGTCCAACTCAGGCTCCCAGCACAGCTGTGTCTCAGCCTGAGCGCGAGTAGAGGGGCCGGGCTCCTCATCCGACTGTAAGTCTTGGAGCTCCTCACAGCCTTCCTCTGACTCTGATGTCACTCCAGGCTCCTCCTCTTCCTCATCTGATTCCTCAGACTCAGCTGCCGGATCCACGGGCTGGCGAGGATTTACAACATAAACAGGCCATAGTTGCCCACTCCTGATCCAGAGTCTCTTTATTACAGATAGTCCTCAACTTGCAACAGTTCGCTTAGTGACCGTTCGAAGTTATAACAGCACTGGGAAAAAAGTGACACACTTTTATTATTGTATTATATTGGGCATGATTATTTAATTCTTTTTAACTTTTTTAACTTTTGTATTTACATTTTGATATTTATTGCCCTGTACACCGCCCTGAGTCCCTCGGGAGAAGGGCGGTATAAAAATTTAATAAATAATAAATAATAATAATAATGACCATTTTTCACACTTAACGAGCACTGCAACGTCCCCGTGCTCCCGTGATCAAAATTCAAACATTTGGCAATAGATTCATATTTACGACGGTCGCAGTGTCCCCGGGGGGGGTCACGTGATCCCCTTTTGCGTCCTCCTTCCAAGCAAAGTCAATGAGGGAAGCCAGATTCCCTTAGCAACTGCATTACTAACTTAAACAAGGGCAGCAATTCACTTAACAACTGTGGTAAGAAAGGGGGTAAAATGGGGCAAAACTCACTTAACAACTATCTGGTTTAGTAATGGAAATTGTTCTGTACCAGCCTGCTACCGGCCCTGCAGCAAAAGCAGGGACAACCCCTTTACAAACGGCAAGAGGCTGGAATTAAGCCTGCCAAATTTATTAACATAAAACAGAGCAAGACAAGACACCAACCATGAAACAGGAACTAATCAAGCGGTTGCCTTCAGCAAACCAGCCCTCCCACACATTCCCCTTAAATACAGTTCAGGGCGTGGCCTCTCTCTGCCTCCTTCCGAGGTGCCCCATTGCCTTCCTCTGTTTACTCCTGATTGACTGCCTCCTGCGTCGGGTGTCTTTGAACAGGGCCAGCTGTGGGTCATCTTCATCCACGCTGTCAGGCTCACACAGCTGGGTCTCCGTCGTGACCAGGTGGGAGGGGCCCGGCTGAGGGCTCTGCGGAGCCTCAAGGCCATCATCAGCAAGCTCTTCAACACCCCCCTCCTCCTCCTCTGAGTCGTCCGACCCAACTGCCGAACCCACAGGCTGACCCTGAGTCACAACAGAAATTTTGGGCTAAATTTTGGTCGTAACTCGAGGGCTACGTGTACTCTTGACCCAGCCTGCTAATGCAGCTGCCATTTTGCTATTCAGTAGAATCTCAGATAACGCAAAGCATAATAAATATAAACCATATTAATGAAGATGGAGAGGAAAAATGATCTATTAGCAGAACTAATGTTGAGCGTAATCACTCTGGAGATCTTCTCCTGAAATCTCTACCACGGCTCTCCATTTTTCAACGCTCGGAATGCTAGCTGGCATTTTGGGGAATGGTGGTTTAAAAACGCCTGAGAAAACCCGATCAAGAGTCTCCCGGGCATAGAGATTATCTTCCTTTAATGACCATAATTGGAGCTGGCAACTTGGTTGTTAAGTGAAGCGGTTGCTGAGTGAAACCACAAGTTGACGGGAATTCCAGGAGTCGAAGTCCAGCTATCTTCAAGTTGCCAAGATGGAGAAATTGAAGTTGCTCTGCTCTGGATTCCTTTCCAGAGCAGGGAATCGGGTTTGATAACTTCAAGGACGCCTTTCTTACTTCACACATCCAAGAAACAAACACAAATGGTGAGGACCAGAACCTTGAACTAATCACCCAAATGGGAAGCAAACATCGCGATTCTCAGCTCTGTTACCAGAAGAGCTTTTCAATGGAAGACATAAAACACAGAATAATAATGTTGGAAGAGATCTTCTGTTCCAACCCACTGGTGGAGCAGGAGACCCCGTACCATTTCAAACAAATGGCTGTCCAGTCTCTTCTTAAAAACTCCAGTGTTGGAGCATTCACCGCTTCTGGAGGCAGGTTGTTCCACTGATTGTTCTCACTGTCAAGAAATTCCACCTTAGTTCTAGGTTGCTTCTCTCCTTCTCTCCATCCATTGTTTCTTGTCCTGCCTTCAGGTGCTTTGGAGAATGTCAGTTCCCTCTTATAAATAATAATAATAATAATAATAATAATAATAATAATAATAATAATAATAATAATAATAATAATAATAATAATAATAATAATAAAAATAAAACAACAACAACAACAACAACAACAATAATAATAATAATAATAATAATAATAATAATAATAATTCGCCATTAATTGCAAAAGGCGGCCTTACTAGGAATTGCTTCCATCCTGCGACAATATCTATAATTCCATCAAACAGCCACATCTGCCTATCCCAGGTCCTTGGTAAGGACTCGATAGGTAGACAAAAATGCCAAATCCAGTCTGAACATCTGGCTGACTGTGCGATGATCAATAATAATAATAATAATAATAATAATAATAATAATAATAATAATAATAATAATAATAATGAGTTGGAAGGGACCTTGGAGGTCATCTAGTCTAACCCCCTGCTCAGGCAGGAAACCCTATACCATTTCAGACAAATGGTTGTCCAGTCTCTTCTTAAAAACTTCCAGTGTTGGAGCATTCGCCACTTCTGGAGGCAGGTTGTCCCACTGGTGAATTGTTCTGACTGTCAGGAAGTTTCTCCTTAGTTCCAGGTTGCTTCTCTCTTTGATTAGTTTCCATCCATTGCTTCTTCTCCTGCCTTCAGGCACTTTGGAGAATAGCTTGACTCCCTCTTCTTTGGGGCAGCCCCTGAGATACTGGAAGACTGCTATCCAGTCACCCCTCATCCTTCTCTACATTAAACTAGACACACCCAATTCCAGCAACCGTTCCCTATACTGTATGTTTTATCCTCCACCCCCTTAAACATCTCCATTGCTCTTCTCTGCACTCTTTCTAGAGTCTCAACATCTTTCTTACATCGTGGTGACCAAAACTGGATGCAGTATTCCAGGTGTGGCCTTACCAAGGCCTTGTAAAGTGGTATTAACGCTTCACGTGATCTTGATTCTATCCCTCTGTTAATGCAGCCTAGCACTGTGTTGGCTTTTTTGATGATGATGATGATCCAAGCTCCACCCCTTTTGGGTGTGTAACATACCCGGGATGCCACGCCTGGAAATTATGATGCTTCCTTTTTTTTAAAAAAAAGGCCACACAACACAAGTTTTATTGGTAATTTGGTACAATTTGAAGGGAAAAGTTGGTTTCACATTTGTTAAAAACAGTCGCTTTCTCCCTGTTGAGGAGGCGACGTGGCTGTTTTTCCTAATACAAAGATAAAGCTAAAAGATTGAATTATACAACCAAGTTTTAAAAATCGTAGAGGCAGATCAGCCCCTTTAGCTATGTCCCACCTAGAATTTTAGATGTTGGCAAAAGTACAGAAAACAATTACATGGCAAACAAATCATAGATAAGCTGATCCATGGTAGCTAATTCCTTAGGGGGAAAAAAAAGAAATTATGATGCTTCCTGTTGCAGAGGCTGCCGCCATCTGCCCGTTGGTGGGATTCAAATAGGTGAACTGCCGGTTCTCTGTGGGGGATGCCGCTTCCGGAAGTCCATTCTGGGCCTGGGCAACAAAAAAAAATTAGCTACCGGTTCTGCCGAAGTGGTGCGAAGCGGCTGAATCCCACCACTGCATCTGCCCCGAAGCTCCCCACAAATATTTTTTTTAAAAAAAACATAACTGAAGTTTTGGTCTAACTTTTTGCACCAATATTCCCAGGCTTAGGGTGAAGCCATTGGGCACGAGAACTGCCGCAGAAGACCCGGGAAACAAAATTGAATGGGAAGGTCTTTTATTTATTTTATTTTATTTTATTTATCAGAGGGATAGAACCAAGATCGTGCAAAGTGTTAATACCACTTTATAATGTCTTGGTAAGGCCACACTTGGAATAAACGGGTTGCAGGAATTGGGTAGGTCTGTTTTAATGAAGAGAAGGACGAGGGGGGACATGACAGCAGTCTTCCAGTATCTCAGGGGCTGCCCCAAAGAAGAGGGAGTCAAGCTGTTCTCCAGGGCACCTGAGGGCAGGACAAGAAGCAAGGGATGGAAACTAAGCAAGGAGAGAAGCAACCTAGAACTAAGGAGAAACTTCCTGACAGTCAGAACAATTAACCAGTGGAACAACCTGCCTCCAGAACCGGTGACTGCTCCGACACGGGAAGTTTTCAAGAAGAGACTGGACAGCCATTTGTCTGAAATGGGATAGGGTTTCCTGCCTGAGCAGGGGGTTGGACTAGATGACCTCCAGGGTCCCTTCCAACTCTGTGATTCTGTTATTCTATTATTTTTATTTCTTGATCTCTTTCCCTTCCTGTCTTTATCCGAGCAGCATGCCAAGTTTCTTTCTCCCTGTCGTTGCCACCAATTTCTGGATGGGTTGCCATGGCAGCCGCTGAACGGACAATATGTGATTGAGTTTCATGCACTCGCCCGCTGTCGGAGAAAGATCACCACTTGGGGAAGACAAGAGGCAAGGAAAAGAAGGGGGCTCCCAGTCCCTTGATAGCACCCCCCCGATCTTCCTGATCCCCTGAAATAAGACTGGATAGATTCTCCAAAGCACCTGAGGGCAGGACAAGAAGCAGCGGATAAATCAAGGAGAGAAGCAACCTAGAACTAAGGAGAAACTTCCTGACAGTCAGAACAGTTGTCTTCCAGGTAAGGTTCAAGGTCTTGGTTATGATCTTTAAGTCCTTACATGGCATGGGTCCGGGATACCTCGAGGACCACCTGCTGCCGGCGTCAACTCCCCTCCGCCCTGTGCGTGCCCACAGAGAGGGCCTCCTCAGGGTGCCTCCGGTCAGGGAATGTCGACTGGTGGCCCCCAGGGGGAGGGCCTTCTCTGTGGGTGCTCCGGCATTATGGAACCAACTGCCGGTTGAGCTCCGGACGGCATCGGACCTTCGATCCTTCCGTCGCGGGTTGAAGACCCATTTATTTGAATTAGCTGGTCTGGCCTGATAGGGGTATATGGGTTTTTAATTGGTTTTATTATTTTATCACTGTTGTATTTTAATTGGGCATTGGTTTAATTTTCTTTTAATTTTTGTACTGCTATTTATATATGCCCTGTGAACCGCCCTGAGTCCCTTAGGGAGAAGGGCGGTATAGAAATCTCAATAAAATAAATAAATAAATAAAATAAACAATTAACCAGTGGAACAACCTGGGGGGGTTGGACTAGATGACCTCCAAGGTCCCTTACAACTTTTCTATTGTAATAATTATAATTATAATTAGATGATGATGATGATGAAATTTCCTGACATAACAATTTATCAGTGGAACGACTTGCTTCCAGAAGCTGTGGGTGCTCCATCACTCAAGGTTTTTAAGAAGAGATTGGGCAGCCATTTGTTGGAAAGGTTATAGGGCTGTGGTGGTGAACCTTTGGCACGCGTGCCACAGGTGGCATGCAGAGCCCTCTCTGTGGGCACGCGTGCCGTCACCTCAGTCCTAGGCCTTCAGCTGGATTTTATAAAACCTTTTCACTTTAGGCCTCCGACGCCATGTGCAAAAAAAGAGGTTCAATCAATCAATCAATTTCAACTTCTTGTGGGGAAAAAACGATCTCTCAAATTTGGAACTGATTGATTGAACTTTTTAGTCCCACCCAGTCTGCCATTACCACCGCAACCACGCCCACCCAATGGGCCACACCCACCCAGTGGGCCATGCCAACCCAGCAGCCCACGATACATAAGTGGGTTTTGGGTTGCAGTTTGGGCACTCGGTCTCTAAAACGTTCGCCATCACTGTTTTTTTTTTAATTGAAAAGTTTTACAGTACATTTTTGAATACAAAACCCCTCCCATCCCCCTCCCCTCTCCCCAAACCTCCCCAACTCTCCCCTCCCCTCCCCCCCCAACTTCCCAGAGATACAAACAAACATAATCTAAAATATGCAAACAACAATAAAATATTAAATTCTATCGCACTTTAACTCTTAATAAAATAAGAGTTCGCCATCACTGTTACAGGGTTTCCTGCCTGAGCAGGGGGTTGGACTAGATGACCTCCAAGGTCCCTCCCAACTCTGTTATTCTGGAGTGCCAGTGAATGAAACGATGCCTTGTCAGCCAGATTTCAGTCAGAACTGAAGGAGCTTCTTGGATGAGAAGCGAAATATCTGCAAGGAAGAAACAAAATCCGGTTGCTTTTTTTTTTTTTTTTTTTGGAAAAAGCACCTCGGGGACAGCCATGACTTGGATGATGGTGAATCTCCATAGACACGTCGTCGGTCAGTCCGTCAAGGGCTGATCCAGAATGGAAAACCTGCAGGAGACTCCAGGTCTGGAGAAGTCAACACACACCATCCCAGGGGAAGACGGGGCCAAATGGCTCTCAAATCGTTGCTCAGGAAATATATCGATCTCGCCTGCTCCACTGAGGGCCTATATATCTCCTTCACTCGAAATGAGGCCTGTCATTTCAAAACGGATGTGATTAATACACCCAGCCACATACTTGCCGAAGTGGGGGGGGAATGAGGAGGGGGGAAAAATGAAGGAGGAATTTTGCCCATATGGTTGTGTGATAGCCACGCATTTGTCATTCATTAAAAAAAAGCACGCACACACACACACACACACACCCCGGAATATCATTTATCCAGTCAGCCTCCGTCCCCGAGGGACTTTATTTAATATCCAAAGCTGTTATTTCCAAGTTTGATTCAGGGAAGGGTTGTGACTGTGGCGGTTAGACAGTTTCGTTTGGACTGGTTCCCTGAGCGTTTCTCAGTGACGGGGGCCGTCCTCGAACTTACGACCGCAGTCCTCAACTTACGACGGCCTCAATTACAGGCCATACCTCGACGGGAGCCCAAAGTTTCCACTGACTTTGCGCATCAGAAGGACATGGAAAGGAAGATCACATGACACATACCCCTCCCCCCAAGTCAATGCAAACGTCATAAATAGGAGTCAGTTGCCAAGCATCTGAATTTCGATCACACGATGGCGGAGATGCTGTGACGGTCGTAAATGTGAAAAATGGCCCTAAGTCCCTTTTTCCAGTGGCTTTGTAACTTTGAAGAGTCACTAAATGAACTGTTGTAAGTCAAGGACTATTTTCATGGGATTTCCTTTCTCAGGTTTAATTTAGACCAGGGGTCTTCAAACTTGGCCCTTTTATGACCTGTGGACTTCAACTCCCAGAATTCCTCAGCCAGCATGGGAGAACTATGGCCCCTTCATGACTTGTGGACTTCAACTCCCAGAATTCCTCAGCCAGCATGGGGGAACTATGGCCCCTTCATGACTTGTGGACTTCAACTCCCAGAATTCCTCAGCCAGCATGGGGGAACTATGGCCCCTTCATGACTTGTGGACTTCAACTCCCAGAATTCCTCAGCCAGCCTGCCTGGCTGAGGAATTCTGGGAGTTGAAGTCCACAAGTCATTAAAGGGCCAAGTTTGAAGACCCCTGATTTAGACCTTTGAGTTTTTATTTCAATATTCTTTATTGATTTGGGAATTTTACAATACATTTGGGGATTTATTTGGGAGTTTTGTTATTTGTCCAACCCCCCCCCTCCCCCCTTCCTCTTGCCTTGAATTCAGTGGATCCTTATCTAATTCCAAGCAGGTGCAATAAATGGATGGGAAAAGCAACGGATGGAAACTAATCAAAGAGAGAAGCAACCTAGAACCAAGGAGAAATCTCCTGACAGTGAGAGCAATTAATCAGGGGACTTTATTTAATATCCAGAGCTGTGTTTTCAAGTTGATGAGTTTGATTCAGGGAAAGATTGCCACTGTGGTTGTTAGACAGCTTCATTTGGACTGGCTCCCTGAGCGTTTCTCAGTTACAGGCCGTCCTCGAACTTACGACCGCAGACCTCAGCTTACGATGGCCTCAATTACAGGCCTTCCTCGACTGGAGCCCAACATTTCTCTGGCTAAGCCAGGGGTAGGCAATCTCGGCTCTTTTATGACTCATGGACTTCAACTCCCAGAATTCCTGAGCCAGCCAAGCTGACTCAGGAATTCTGGGAGTTGAAGTCCATGTGTCATAAAAGAGCCGAGGTTGCCTACCCCTGGGCTAAGCGAAGGGAGCAGTTGAGTGAGTTTTGCCCCATTTGAACCACCTTTCTTACCACCGTTGCTAAGGGAAACGCTACAGTTGTAAAGTTAGTCACACGGTTTTTAAGTGAATATCGGGCCTCCCCTATCGACTTTGCTAGTCAGAAGATCGCAAAAGGGGATCACGTCACCCCGGGACACGGCAAACCGTCAGAAATGGGAGTCTGCACGAGACCTTGTCCCAGCTAAGCGGGATCCCTTCTAACCTGGTTTCTAACTTGGTGCTTTAACCACTAGGCCAAGGGTAGGCAACCTTGGCTCTTTTGTGACTCGTGGACTTCAACTCCCAGAATTCCTGAGCCAGCCATGCTGAGGGGAAAGGGAGAGGTTTCCAAGCTGAGCCAGCCTGGCTCAGGAATTCTGGGAGTTGAAGTCCACAAGTCACAAAAGAGGCAAGGTTGCCTACCCCTGGCCTAGGCCTAGGCCGCTTTATGGCTTGTGGACTTCAACTCCCAGAATTCCTGAGCCAGCCAGGCTGAGGGAAAAGGGAGGGGTTTCCAAGCTGAGCCGTGCTGGCTCAGGAATTCTGGGAGTTGAAGTCCACGAGTCACAAAAGAACCAAGGCTGCCTACACGTGCACTAGGCTATCTATCTATCTATCTATCTATCTATCTATCTATCTATCTATCTATCTATCTATCTATCTGTCTGTCTGTCTGTCTGTCTGTCTGTCTGTCTGTCTGTCTGTCTGTCTGTCTGTCTGTCTGTCTGTCTATCTGTCTGTCTGTCTGTCTGTCTATCTGTCTATCTGTCTATCTATCTATCTATCTATCTAATTTATTTCTGTCCTGATCACCCCAACACAAGTTGCTCACGGCTCCCCACAGCTGCCGAACAGATCCTCCTTTTTTTAATTTTTCTTTATTTTTTTGTAGCTTGGGTTTCATCTCTTTGTAGCCACAGGCCAAAATTTCACAGGGTGTTTCATGACCACAAAAGCAGGAGTCTTTTAAAAGCACATAAAAAGCCCAGGCTCACCTGTCTGGTATATTGTGTGAAATTTTGGCAACTCTAAATAAATAAAAGGGAATCCAATTGAATTCTTGTACTCGGCTAGCTTCAGCAAAAGAGACCGCAAAGACCGCCGATATGAAGAAGTCGTGTTCTGCTTTGATTTTCACGCTAAAAGAACTTTTTTTTCCCCTCCCCCTAATATCCCCAACAGAAAGGGAAAAAAAATATAGACTTCCTGGTAACAGTGCCCAAATTCTAGCTATTTAATCTTCTCGCCGTTTGCATTGGGGACCCGGTTGAACGCATCTCTTATTTTAATGCACATTTTAAATCACTTTTTTTCCCCCAAACTGGGTTTGAGGTCCTCGTTTTTCCCCTTTTTCTTCTTAATCTCTTTGGCGGAGGTCTTAATTATACAGAAGCCCATTGTTTTCGGGCTTGATCTGATGCTCATATAAATGGCGAAACTGAAGCTAGAAGACGGTAGGGGATTTTGACCCAGCCTGACCTAAGCCAAGGCTTTTATATTCACTGATCATCTTAGGGTTTAATTATCCATCATTTTATCCTGAGGATGCTACTGGTGCTCACTGTCAGGGACTGCCTTTGCATGCTAATCATGGCGAGCGGCTCTAGGTGAGGCTGATTTATTTATTTCTTCACCAAATTTCTATACCGCCAACTGGGCGGTTTGGAGAGAAAAGAGTAACATGATATAGTTATACAGAGTTGGTTTGGTTTAATGGATAAGGCACCAGGAGACAGTGAGTTCTAGTCCTGCCTTAGGCAGGAAAGCCGGCTGGGTGACGTTGGGCCAATCACCAGGAGACAATGAGTTCTAGTCCTGCCTTAGTCATAAAAGCTAAGTGGGTGATGTTGGGCCAATCACCAGGAGATGGTGAGTTCTAGTGGCACCTTAGGCAGGAAAGCCAACTGGGTGACTTTGGGCCAATCACCAGGAGACGGTGAGTTCTAGTCTTGCCTTAGGCATAAAAGCCAATTGGGCGAGATTGGGTCAATCACCAGGAGACGGTGTTCTAATCCTGCCTTAAGCATGAAAGCTGGCTGGGTGACGTTGGGCCAATCACCAGGAGACTGTGAGTTCTAGTGGCACCTTAGTCAGGAAATCTGGCTGGGTGACTTTGGAGTAATCACCAGAAAACAATGAATTCTAGTGCCACCTTAGGCATGAAAGCCAACTGGGTGACTTTGGGCAAATTAGGAGACAGTGAGTTCTAGTCTTGGCTTATGCATGAAATGTGACCGGATGACTTTAGGCCAATCCCAGGAGACAGTGAGTTCTAGTCTCACCTTTGGCATGAAAGCCATCTGGGTGACTTTGGGTCAATCAGTCTCTCTCAGTGCAGTCCATCTTCTGAGGAAAATACAAAGAGGAAGATGTGTCAGATATATTTGCTGCCTTCAATTATTTGCAAACATAATAAAGGTACCGTGTTTTCCCCAGAGTAAGACCCAACCGGAAAAATGAGCCCCAGCATGACTTCTTTCAGGATGCTCGTAATATTAACCCTGCCCCCAAAATAAGCCCCAGTTAAGATTGTCCACCAGACAGACACATTTAGGACCGTATTTTCCCGAATATAAGCCGTAACTAGAAAATAAGCCCTAATGCGTCTTTTGGAGCAAAATTTAATATAAGACCCTGTCTTATTTTGGGGGAAACACGGGTAGTAGGATACAGAGAAATAAAGGAAAATGTGGGGATAAAAAAAACCTAAAACCAGATTAAAACAAAGTTGAAAGGAGCAATTGCAAAGTTTCGAGGGAGTGGGATTGTCTTCAGCCATAATAATAATAATAATAATAATAATAATAATAATAATAATAATAATAATAATAATAATAATAACAACAACAACAACAACAATAACAACAACAACAATAATAATAATAATAATAACAACAACAATAATAATAATGAAGATTTATTTTTTATTTTTTATTTTATTTTAATTCCATTTAATTCTATTCCATTTAATTCCATTTTAATTCCATTTGACGATGATGTTGGGAAGGGACCTCAGAGTTCATCTAGTCCAACCCCCTGTTCAGGCAGGAAATAATAAATATGAGCCCGTTGCCAAGTGTCTGAATTTTGATCACGCCACCATGGGCATGCTGCAAAGGTTGTAAGTGTGGAAAAAAGGTCAGCGCCGTTGCAAATTCGAACGGTCACTAAACGAATTGTTAACATAAGCCGAGGATTGCCTGTCCTTTGCTCCCTTCCCACGGGGTTTTCCACTCTGAATTCTCTTTCTGGGCGGGAAAGATTTGATCCGTATGTAGCAGAAGCCACTTCTCGTTTGCTGAACGGGGAGAATTTTGTTGCTCTTTGATTATCTTCCAACACGTTTTGGCCTCTTTTGTTCATGCAGTCTCATGTAATTTCAAAGACAGCCATTCAAACCCATTGAGGAAATTATGTACGCAAACATACACCCATTACCGTTCCTTGACACACTCACACGCCCCGCTAGTTGTAGCGAGAGTGTGAAGCACCCCACAGGGCTGATGGCACTGCGCAGGCAGCTGGGTTTCCTGAGACGCCAGGCCCGAAACGGGAAACAAAGGCGTTTTTTTGAAATACTTCCAAACTTCTTGAAATTGGACCACTTTAAGCAATAAGGATCTCTTTTCTCTGGAGGATCTTTTGTGAAGAAGCCGCCCCAGGGCGAAGAAGAGGCGTTTGGTGCCGTCACCTCCAGCGAGCAATTGAAAAAAGACATGGCACGTGAGGAAAAAAGGTCGAGGAGGGCAGAGGAAGACAAGCGCTTTCAAATGCCAGCCGGCGACGTTTCAGCTCAGCGTAATAAATGGCAACGCAGCCAGAATTGTCCGTGGTGGCAGGGATGAGACAAAACTGCAAGCCTGAGTGCCAGACTATTTTATTTTATTTTATTTTATTTAAAAAAAAGGAAAAGAAAGAAAGAAAGAAAGAAAAATCATAATTTGCCACTGAGCAAAACAAAAATCGTGAGGTAACGAATAAGGAAAAAATGTCTACCTTGTTTGACTTGCGTGTCGATCTTACTATCGCTGAAAAGTTAGGTTGCCAACTACAGGTAATCCTCGACTTACGACCACAATTGATTTCTGTGGCTAAGTGAGACAGTTGTTAAGGGGGTTTTGCCCCATTTTTCTATCTTTCTTGCCACTGTTGTGAAGCCAGGGGTCTTCAAAGGTGGCCCTTTTATGACTCATGGACTTCAACTCCCAGAATTCCTCAGCCAGCATACTTGGCTGAAGAATTCTGGGGGTTGAAGTCCATGAGTCGCAAAAGGGCCGCGTTTGAAGACCCCTGTTGTTAAGTTGTTGTTAAGTTAGGAACACGGTTGTTAAGTGACTCTGGCTTCCTCTTTTGATTTTGCTGGTCAGAAGGTCACAAAAGGGGATCATGTGACCCCAGGACTGCGACCGTCATAAATGAAATTCAAATGGTGAAAAAAAAGTAAGGTTCTACATTTAGGCAAGAAAAACCAAGTGCACAGGTATTGTATAGGTGGTACCTTGCTCAACAGTAGCAACTGTGAGAGGGATCTCGGAGTCCTAGTGGACAATCACTTAAATAGGAACCAGCTGTGTGCTGCAGCTGCCAACACAGTGCTGGGCTGCATTGACAGAGGGACAGAATCCAAGAACACGTGAAGTACTAATACCACTTTACAATGCCTTGGTAAGGCCACGCTTGGAATCCGGCATCCAGTTTTTACTTCCACGATGTAAAAAAGATGTTGAGACTCTAGAAAGGGTGCAGAGAAGAGCAACAAAGATGATCAGGGGACTGGAGGCTAAATCATATAAAGAATGGTTGCTGGAATTGGGTATGTGGACTTTGCTGTCTTCGAAAGAGCGGCCATTGTCTTTCAAATGCAGATGGACTGCGGACTCTTGTCCTGATGGGTTTGTTCTGCCATTCGCGCAGTATAAATCCTTCAAGGTGTATAAATCCCTCCACTCCCCACCCTCCAGTCAGAGCTGAAGAAGCTTCTTGAATTTAGAAGTGAAACGTCTTCAAAGAAAAACAAGGAAGTCCAGTTGTCTCGTGGAAAAGCATCTTTGGGACAACCCTGACCTGGATGACAGAGAATATAAGGAACGGTTGCTGGAATTGGGTATGTCTAGTTTAATGAAGAGAAGGACAAGTGGTGACAGGATAGCAGTCTTCCAGTATCTCAGGGGCTGCCCCAAAGAAGAGGGAGTCAAGCTGTTCTCCAAAGCACCTGAAGGCAAGACAAGAAGCAACGGATGGAAACTAACCAAAGAGAGAAGCAACCTATACAATTTGAGACAAGTGGTTGTCCAGTCTCTTCTTAAAGGCCTCCAAGTGATGGAGCATCCACAACTTCTGGAGGCAAGCAGTTCCACTGGTTAATTGTTCTTACTGTTAGAAAGTTTCTCCTTAATTCCAGGTTGCCTCTCTCCTTGGTGAGATTCCAACCATTGTTTCTTGTCCTGCCTTCTGGTGCTTTGGAGAATAGTTTGATGCCCTCTTCTTTGTGGCAGCCCTTCAACTACTGGAAGATTGCTATCATGTCACCCCTCATCCTTTTCTTCATTAAACTAGACATACCCAATTCCAGTCCTTCAATCAATCTATCAATCAATCAGAATAGAGCTGGAAGGGACCTAGAAGGTCTTCTAGTCCAACCCCCCACTCAAGCAGGAGAACCTAGACCATTTCAGACAAGTGGCTGTCCAGTCTCTTCTTAAAAACCTCCAGGGATGGAGCGCCCACGATGTCTGGTGGCAAGCAGTTTCACTGGTTGATTGTCCTCACTGTCAGGGACTTTCTCCTTAATTCCAGGTTGCTTCTCTCCTTGATTAGTTTCCATCCATTTTTTCTTCTCTGGTGCTTTTCAGGAAAATAATTTGACCCCCACTTCTTTGTGGCAGCTTCTCAAAACTGGAATACCAGTCCTTATTTTTTCTAGACTGGACATACCCAAGTCCTGCAACTGTTCTTCATGTGTTTTTGTCCCCAGGCCTTTCATCATCTAAGTTGCTCTTCTTTGCACTTTTTCCAAAGTCTCAACATCTTCTTTGCAATGTGGTGACCACAACTGGATGCAGGATTCCAGGTGTGGCCTTACTAAGGTTTTATGAAGCGCTACTAAGACTTTGGGGACGCAGTGGCTCAGTGGGTTAGGACGCTGAGCTTGTCGATCAGAAGGTCGGCAGTTTGGCGGGTCAAATCCCGAGTGTCGCGTAACAGAGTGAGTGCCTGTTACTCGTCCCAGCTTCTGCCAACCTAGCAGTTCGAAAGGACGTAAAAATGCAAGTAGAAAAATAGGGACCACTACGGTGGGAAGGTAACAGTGTTCCGTGCGCCTTTGGCGTCTAGTCATGCCGGCCACATGACCACGGAGACGTCCTCGGACAAGCGCTGGCTCTTCGGCTTTGGAACGGAGATGAGCACCGGCCCCTAGAGTCGGAAACGACTAGCACGCATGTGCGGGGGAACCTTTACCTTTAGATAGTTTATTAATGAACAACTTGCAACATAGCTACAGATAGTTCTCGATTTGCAACTAATCCTTTAAAAACCTTCTGAAATTATAAAGACGCTTCCTTTCCCCTCTCCTTCCCCCTTCACTCCCTTCCTCTTCCCTTCTTTCTATTTTTCCTTCCTTCCTTCCCTCCCATTCCCCCTTCCTTCCTTCCTTCCTTCCTTCCTTCCTTCCTTCCTTCCTTCCTCCTTTCCTTTCCTTCCTTCCTTCCTTTCTTCCATCCATCCATCAATCCATCCACCCACCCACTCCTTCCTTCTGTCCTTCTTTCCTTTCTTCCTTCTATTCACCCGTCTTCCTCCCTCCCTCCCTCCCTCCCTTCCACCCATCCATCCCTTCTTTCTGTCCTTCTTTCCATTCTTCCTCCCTCCCTCCCTCTTTGTGTTAAGGTCAGAGACTTTGCACCCCTTACAGAGAGATGTCTGCCCGCTGCTTGTTGCCTAGTTTTTGCTTGCCGATTTGTGCTTGTCTAGAAGGGTTAGTGGGTTAGGATGCTGAGCTTGTCGATCAGAAGGTCGGCAGTTTGGCGGGTCGAATCCCGAGTGCCATGTAACAGAATGAGCGCCTGTTACTCGTCCCAGCTTCTGCCAACCTAGCAGTTCGAAAGCACGTAAAAATGCAAGTAGAAAAATAGGGACCACTCCGATGGGAAGGTAACAGCGTTCCGTGCGCCTTTGGCGTCTAGCCATGCTGGCCATATGAGCATGGAGACGTCCTCGGAGAAGTGCTGGATCTTCGGCTTTGAAACTGTGATGAGCACCGGCCCCTAGAGTCGGAAACGACTAGCACGCATGTGCGGGGGAACCTTTACCTTTTTACTAAGACTTCACGTGGTTTTGATTCTATGTCTCTGTTTAGGCAAGCAAGGATTGTATTGGCTTTTTTTTCTTGGCTCTTTTGTTTTTTTCATTTTGTTTTCATCCTGCTCGCCGCGCAGAGAGACACTTGTTGCGGCGGGCAGCCGTACAAATGGAATTAAATAATAGATAGATAAATAAAGAAGACATCCAAGCTGGGATGCATCTCTTGCTTGGCCTTCATCAACGCGTTTCTGCAAATGCCAGCGGGCAGCCGAGTTGGAGCGTGGCTGACGGACCCAATGAGATTTGGCAACGGGCAGCGTTTTTATCCACAAATGTCAAACCCCGCAATCTGGAACTCCGCTCCCTGCCAGATGCCTACGAGGCTCAGCCAGATGTTTCATCCTGGCTACGTCAAGCTGTGCCAAGGTCTCCCAGGATCCTGGCATCCAGGTTGGCTTTCTTGCCCTAGTTACATGGTGGGTTGGGTGGGGAGGGGGTGGCTGGACAAAACCTGACCTCCGATGGGCTTTAGCTAGGAGCATCAAGAACAGCAGTAAAGCTGGGGAGGGTCTATCCACCTGGTCTATCTTATTGCACTGCGGCATTCTGGGAAATTGAAATAACCACTTTGGTCTGGCCACTCGGAGAAGACAAGCAAAGAATAGAATAGAATAGAATAGAATAGAATAGAATAGAATAGAATAGAATAGAATAGAATAGAATAGAATAGAATAGAATAGAATAGAATAAAATAGAATTGGAAGGGACCTTGGAGGTCTTCTAATGCAGCCCCCTGCTCAAGCAGGAGAACCTAGACCATTTCAGACAAGTGAGTATCTAGTCCAAGGGTCTTCAAATTTGGCCCTTTTATGACTTGTGGACTTCAACTCCCAGAATTCCTCAGCCAGGCATGCCTGGGGCGTACCTGGCTGAGGAATTCTGGGAGTTGAAGTCCACAAGTCATAAAAGGGCCAAATTTGAAGACTCCTGGTCTAGTCCCTTCTTAAAAACCTCCAGTGATGAAGCACCCACAACTTCTGGAAGCAAGCTGTTCCACTGGTTAATTGTCCTCACTGTCAGGAAGTTTCTCCTTAATTCCAGGTTGCTTCTCTCCTTGGTTAGTTTCCATCCGTTGCTTCTTGTCCTCCCTTTGGGCACTTTGGAGAATAGTTTGATGCCTTCTTCTTTGTGGCAGCCCTTCAAATACTGGAAGACTGCTATCATGTCATCCCGAGTCCTTCAATCAATCTATCAATCAATCAATCAATCAGAATAGAGCTGGAGGGGACCTAGAAGGTCTTCTAGTCCAACCCCCCGCTCAAGCAGGAGAACCTAGACCATTTCAGACAAGTGGCTGCC
Organism: Vipera ursinii; assembly: GCF_947247035.1. NCBI lineage: Eukaryota > Metazoa > Chordata > Lepidosauria > Squamata > Viperidae > Vipera > Vipera ursinii. The sequence goes on from NC_139512.1 coordinate 11,605,092, forward strand.
CAGTCACTTCTTTAAAATCTCCGGTGATGGAGCGCCCACGATGTCTGGTGGCAAGCAGTTCCACTGGTTAATTGCTCTCACTGTCAGGAACTTTCTCCTTAATTCCAGGTTGCTTCTCTCTTTGATCAGTTTGCATCCATTGTTTCTCATCCTTCCCTCTGGTGCTTTGGTGAATAATTTGACCCCCTCCTCTTTGTGGCATCCCCTCAAATACTGGAAGGCTGCTATCGTGTCTCCCCTGTTTCTTCTTTTCTTTAGACTAGCCAAACCCAAGTCCCTCGGCCTTTCTCCGTATGTTTTAGTCTCCAGGCTTCTGATCATCTTAGTTGCTCTTCTCTGAACTTTTTCCGAACTCTCAACATCTTTTTTGCAGTATGGTGACCAAAATTGGCTGGACTATTCCAGGTGTGGCCTCACTAGGGCTTTATAAAGTGTTACTAATACTTTGCGTGACCTTGATTCTATGCCTCTGTTTATGCAACCCAGGATGGGGAACTCAAAGCAAATTTGGATGTTGTGAGATTGGTGGCTTTCCACTTGGTCCTTGCTGGCTGTTTACCCTCCGCCATAGAGACTCACTCCTCTCCAACCCAGACATGGAGCAGTTCAATGGTAAAGGTGCTGGATTAGGAGCAGGGAAGTTCTGGGTTCAGATTCTGCTACTACCACGGAGCCACACAGAAGACTTTGGGCCAGTCTTTTCCTTTCAGTTCTCAAGATAGGGTGGTGTAACGGTGAAGGTGCTGAACTGGGAACGGGTTCAAGTTCTCCCTCGGTCACAGAAGCCAAGGGAAAGTTGGTGCATGAGAAACTGGGAAACTTGCGTTCTAGTCTTTCCTCGGGTTCGGAAACTCATTGGCTGATTTTGGGGCAGACCCTCCCTCCCAACCCAAAAGCCAATCAGGGGTAGTGGGAGAGGGAGTGGACTAAAAATGGGGAGATCCAGGTTTTTCATCCCTGCTCTGTCCCAGAAGCTCATTGGCTTGCCCTGGGCAAGTCCCACCTTCCCAGGCCAAGGGTCAATCAAGTACAGAGAAGAGCAACAAAGATGATTGGGGGACTGGAGGCTAAAACATATAGGGAACGGTTGCTGGAATTGGGGATGTCTAGTTTAATGAAGAGAAGGATGAGGGGTGACTTGATAGCAGTCTTCCAATATCTCAGGGGCTGCCCCAAAGAAGAGGGAGTCAAGCTATTCTCCAAAGCACCTGAAAGCAGGACAAGAAGCAACGGATGGAAACTAGTTAAGGAGAGAAGCAACCTAGAACTAAGGAGAAACTTCCTGACAGTGAGAACAATTAACCAGTGGAACAACCTGCCTCCAGAGGTGCTGAATGCTCCAACAATGGAAGTTTTTAAGAAGAGACTGGACAGCCATTTGTCTGAAATGGTATAAGTTTTCCTGCCTGAGCAGGGGGTTGGACTAGATGACCTCCAAGGTCCCTTCCAACTTTTTTATTATTATTATTATTATTATTATTATTATTATTATTATTATTATTATTATTATTATTATTATTATTATTATTATTTAGAAAGGGCTGAATTAGGAAGTGTGAGATCTGGGTTATAGTCCTGCCTCAGATGCAGAAACTCATTGGCTGACGTTCCACCACTCCCTCCACCCTAGTCCAAGAGCCAATCAGGAGTAGAATTGAAGGGGCTGGATTAGGAGTGGGGAAACCCATGTTTTAGTGCCACCTCAGTTGCTGAAGCCCATTGGTTGACATTAGACCAGTCCCTTCCAGCCCATGAGCCAATCAGGTGTAGAAGGAGATGGTTTAAGAGTGGAGACACCTGAGTTCTAGTCCAACCTCAGGGCAGAAGCTCATTGGTGGACATTCAACCACTCACTCTCTCCCTCCCCGCCCTAGAGCCAATCAGGCGTACAGTGGAAGGGGGTGGAATTAGGAATGGGGACACCCAAATCCCAGACCCGCCTCAGCTGCAGAAGCTCATTGGCTGACATTCCATCACTCCCTCCCTCGCTCCCAACCCAGGAGCCAATCAGGTTTAGAGTGCAACGGGCTGGGTTAGGAATGGGAAGATCCGAGTTCTAGTCCTCCCCCCCTCCTCCAGGAGGCTCCGTAGACACTTTGCTCTTTGCAAATCTACCTCTCAAAGTTCTCCTGGCAAAAAATCGAAAGAAGGAAGATGATTAGAGGGCTCCGGAGGCCTGGAGGTAACCTGAGATAGGAATCTAACAAGCAATAAATCAGCGTGTTCCTGATAGGGGCAGTCAAGATCTAGTCAACTCGGAGGCAAGATCCGCGGCTCTTGAGCACTTTCGTGTCATCCACGACACCCTGATTTAAAGAAATGAAATGGGATAATAATGGAGCTTCTGCGATGGAAGAAAAAACATCAATAATCCACACTTAGGCTGATGACACGTCCCTGATAGCTGCAAACTCAAAGGGCCTGCAAGGCCTCATAGCGGTAGTCCTCAATTAACGGCCACAACAGAGCCCCAAATTTCTGTTCCTAAGCAAAAAGAGAATAATTTATTTAAGTTTTTAACATTATTTTCACAAGTAACTCGAGATGGCGAATCCACACAGTATCAGAGCTACATTCCATTGGCTGCTGTCCAAGGTCCTGTAATAGAATTTAAAAATAGAATTTAAATGAACTGCACGTACAGGAAGTCCTAAATTCACAAGCCTGACTGAGCCCAACGTTTTTGTTGCTAAACGAGACGGTTGTGAAGTGTTTTTTGCCCTGTTTTATAACCGTTCTTGGCACAGTTGTTAAATGAATCAACACATAAAACCGTAGTGAGACCACACCTGGAATACCGCAACCAATTTTGGCCCCCATACTACAAAAAAGATGTTGAGAGTTTGGAAAAAGTTCAGAGAAGAGCAACTAAGACGATCAAAGGCCTGGAGACCAAAACATACGAAGAACGGCTGCGGGACTTGGGTTTGGCTAGTCTAAAGAAAAGAAGAAATAGGGGAGACATGATAGCAGAGTTCCAATATCTGGGGGACTGCCACAAAGAAGATCATTATTCTCCAAAGCACCAGAGGGCAGGACAAAACACAATGGATGGAAACTGACCAAAGAGAGAAGCAACCCTGGAATTAAGGAGAAAGTTCCTGACAGTGAGGACAATTAGCCAGTGGAACTGCTTGCCACCAGAAGCCGTGGGCGCTCAATCACTCGAATTTTTTAAGAGGAGACTGGACAGTCACCTGTCCAAAATGGCCTAGGTTCTCCTGCTTGAGCAGGGGGCTGGACTAGAAGACCTCCAAGGTCCCTTCCAGATTCTAATTCTATTCTATTCTATTCTATTCTATTCTATTCTATTCTATTCTATTCTATTCTATTCTATTCTATTCTATTCTATTCTATTCTATTCTATTCTATTCCATTCCATTCCATTCCATTCCATACTATTCTTTGTATTCTATTCTGTGATTCTATTCTATTCTATTTATTCCATCTTCTCTTCTCTTCTCTTCTCTTCTCTTCTCTTCTCTTCTCTTCTCTTCTCTTCTCTTCTCTTCTCTTCTCTTCCCTTCCCTTCCCTTCCCTTCCCTTCCATTCTATTTATTCCATATTCTATTCTATTCACACAGTTGTGAAGTGAATCCAACTTCCCCACTGACTTGGCTTGACTGAAGGTCGCCAAAGGGGATCATGTGACCATGGGACGCTGCAGCCATCATAAATATGAGTCAGTTGCCAAGCCTCTGAATTTTGATCCCATGACCCTGGGGATGGTGCAACAGTCGTTAACTGTGAAAAACGGTTGTAGGTGTTTTTTTTTTAAATTCCATTTACCGGTATATCCCGCCCTTCTCCAAAGACTCAGGGCAGCTTACAAGCTTAGCAGTAGCCTTCATTCTATGTATATGCCTGCTTATTAGGGCTTTCATACACACCCCAAGCGGCATTATTACAAAGTCAGCTTATTGCCCCCAACAATCTGGGTCCTCATTTTACCTACCTGGGAAGGATGGAAGGCTGAGTCAACCTTGAGCCTGGTGGGACTCGAACCTGCACTAATTGCAGGCAGCTGGTGTTACTTAAGGAGGCATTAGCCCACTGCTCCACCAAGGTTGCTTCTTGTCTTGTTGTTGTCACTTCAAAATGAACTGTTGCAACCATTGTAAGTCGAGGAGTGCAGGGACCACAACCACAGTCAAGCCCAATGTTTCTGTCGCCAAGCAAGGCAGCTGTTAAGGGGAGCAGTGTTCCATTTTACAACCTTTTTGCCACCGTGGTTAAGCGAATCAGTGCAGGTGTTAAATGAATCATAGAGTTGTTAAGCGAATCAGGTTTTCCCCATTGACTTCTTTTCCCCCATTGGCTTTTCTCATTGGAAGGTCACAAATGGTGATCACATGACCCTGGGATGGTCGTAAATTGAGGACTTCCTGTATGAAGGCAGGTGTGGGTTCCTGCCCCCAGATCATTTGGCAAAGATCTTCTGGGAAATCTTTTATTTGATTTTATGTACAGGCAGATGTAGAATTTCTCTACATTTCCCGGGAAATTCTCTCCCTCCCAAATAAAATTTCCTTTTTCTTTACTTCTCTCTGACAGTGCTGAAGGAACGAATATCTTTTTGAAAGCTTGCAGAATTAGAGGCATTTCTGCTAGATGCCCAAGTAAATTGTACCTAAAGATGTGAAGAAAAATAATCTCACCTTTGGGGGGGGGAGTAAAAAAAATCAAAATAATTCCTTTTATCGATGAGGTAGCAGCCACGAAAAAATAAGTATTAATGCTCCTATGTCAATACAGTTTTCATCCTAGCTACAGGCGGTCCTCAACTTACGACCCCAGTTGAGCCCAAAATTTCTGTTGTTAATGGTCAGACGGTCACAAAAGGGGGAATCACATGACCCTGGGACCCTGCAACCGTCATAAGTATGAGCCAGTTGCCAAGCACCTGAATTCTGAGCACGTCAGAACCTGCAAAGGACGTAATGGTGAAAAACGGTGATAGCTCACTTTTTTCAGCGCTGTTGTAACTTCGAACAGTCACTAAACCAACTGTTTGTAGGTCGAGGACTGCCTGCATTCGCGCAACCACTCTGCCACGCAGATCCAAACCCAAGCATGGTTTACCAAGTGACATATCGCAAGAGTGAAAGATAATAATATTTAAAACCTAGATGGGTTGTTAACAGACCATAAAAAATGTCAGTCCATTAATCTGGCCTGTCTGTCAAGCAGGCACCAAGCAGCTTTGGGTGTTTTATAGTTTCATTCCTACGGGCTTCACCTGACACTTTCACAAATACATCTCAATTTATTTGGAGGAAGAACAAACAGAAATGTTTGCCACTCTCGGTTTCCCCCGTGGGGAATTTACGCCTTTACCGCCCATCCTAGAAACACAAAGAAAAAGTTTGTCTCTGCCAGGCTGCGTGGGTGGGTGTGTTTTAATCTAGAAAGATGCCATATTCCTGGCGAATGTTTGCACAAGTCCAGACGTGTGGGGTGAAAAATAAATAAGTCTAGGATTGCTTTGATCGGGGTAAGACACGGGCGGGAACAAGGAAAAACATTCAAAAGCCGGAGCGGTGATTTGTCCAAAATTTTCAGGTTGTCCTCGACTTACGGCCAGAATTGGTCACATCCACCTGACCCGCTAGAGCGGGGAGGCAAAGAACGCTGAGGGTCCCATCCCTAAGGAGGTATATGTGGTGGGGCCCAGAAGAAGGGAGGTATATGTGGTGGCTCCCTCCCTCCGGAAACTAGACTGGCCATCATTCTGACTTGCTCTGCACTTCCGCTCACAGCCAGACAATAGAAACTGGAGGCGGAGGGGGGAAATAATCGGAAAGTCTGGGCTGCTTGGAGGGAATTGAGGAATCTGTGTCCACAGTCTGTGGCCTGGGAGAATCTGGACATCTGAGATCACCGTTATTGTCAATTTTTTTTACTGTGGGCACACTGGGCCACGTTAAAAATAAAAAACTGTTGCCTGTTCTCAAAAGGAATTATATATCTACCCATACACATACATAACACACATATACACATGCTATATACATATATACATATACATATACACACATACATACATACATACATGTGTGTGTGTGCATATAAAGGTAAAGGTTCCCCCGCACATGCGTGCTAGTCGTTTCCGACTCTAGGGGCCGGTGCTCATCTCCGTTTCAAAGCCGAAGAGCCAGCGCTTGTCCGAGGACGTCTCCATGGTCACGTGGCTGGCATGACTAGACGCCAAAGGCGCACGGAACGCTGTTACCTTCCCACTGTAGTGGTCCCTATTTTTCTACTTGCATTTTTACGTGCTTTCGAACTGCTAGGTTGGCAGAAGCTGGGACGAGTAACAGGCGCTCACTCTGTTACGCGGCACTCGGGATTCGACCCGCCAAACTGCCGACCTTCTGATCGACAAGCTCAGCGTCCTAACCCACTGAGCCACCGTGTCCCTGTGTGTGCATATATATGTATGTATATATGTATATTTTACAATGTATGGCTGTGAAAGTTGGACCATAAAAAGGCCGTGGGGCAAAGGATGGAGGCCTTTGAACTCTGGTGCTGGAGAAGACTCCTGCGAGTCCCTTGGACTGCAAGGCAATCAAACCGGTCAGTCCTGGAGGAGATCAACCCTGACTGCTCTTTAGAAGGCCAGATCCTGAAGCTAAAACTCAAATCCTTTGGCCGCCTAATGAGAAGGAAGGACTCGCTGGAGAAGAGCCTCACGCTGGGAAAGGTTCAGGGCAAGAGAAGAAGGGGACGACAGAGAATGAGGTGGCTGGATGGAGTCACTGAAGCAGTAGGCGTGAGCTTAAATGGACTCTAGAAGATGGTAGAGGACAGGAAGGCCTGGAGGAATGTTGTCCATGGGGTCGCGATGGGTCAGACACGACTTCGCAACTAACAACAACAAATACAGTATATGTATATTATAGATATAGATATAGATATAGATATAGATATAGATATAGATATAGATATAGATATAGATATAGATATAGATATAGATATAGATATAGATATAGATATAGATATAGATATAGATATAGATATAGATATAGATATAGATATAGATATAGATAGATATTTGTTTTCTGAGGTTTTCGCGGGTGTTTGTATGTGGATGTTTGGTCATTCAGGTTTTTTCCCGCGTAGAACTAAAGGTGTAGGAGCAACGTTTCGACGAAATCCCATCCGTCATCATCAGGCTAGTGGCTTCTGCTTCCTTCTTCTGGGAGAAGCATGTGGCTGTTAGTTCCTCTTTTTTAAACTGCCAGAGGGGGTGTGTTCTGTGGGTGGAAGTGTGCTCTGATTGGGTGGGGATTAAGTGTGTTCTGATTGGGTGGGAGTGTGTTTTGAATGGTGGGTGTGTTCTGATTGGGTGGGGGTGTGTTTTGAGTGGATGGGCTGGTCTCAGCTGCCAGCCTTAGACCTGAGCTGGTGAGTTGTGCTGCTTTTGTTATATATAGATATAGAGTTGGAAGGGACCTTGGAGGTCATCTAGTCCAACCCCCTGCTCAGGTAGGAAACCCTGTAGCATTTCAGACAAATGGCTGTCCAGTCTCTTCTTAAAGACTTCCAGTGTTGGAGCATTCACAGCTTCTGGAGGCAGGTTGTTCTGCTGGTTGATTGTCCTCACTTGTCAGGAGGTTTCTCCTTAGTTCTAGCTGTTGAAAGGACCGTGTTGTAGACTGGAGGTGGATGGAGTCCTCAGCAGTTCCAAGAAAGTTCCACCCCCATTTGCACCACTCAGGTGACCCCGAGGACACAGATAAACCTCCAAGTGGCCTCAACGACCCTCTAAAAGGTTGCAAATGACCGGCTGTCTGCCAGGAATATGAATCCTTCCCTTCCCCACCATCCAGTCAGAGCTGAAGAAGCTTCCTGGATGAGAAGTCAAACGCCTTCAAAGGAAAAACAAAAAAGTCCAGTTGCCTCCTAAAAAAACACCATTGGGATAACTATGACCTGGATGACTTGAGAATCTCCATAGACTCCTTCCGCTATCAGCTGCAGTGCTTCACTTAACAACTGAAGCAAGAAAGGTTGTAAAATGGAACACAACTCACTTAGCAAAATGTTTCGCTGAACAACAGAAATGTTGGGCTCAACTGTGGCCGTATGTCGAGGATTACTTTCTCCGTGCCAGTGGCCAAGTGACCAAACTTTGATCATTTGACCAGGATGCTGCAACGGTCATAAGTCTGAAAAATGGTCACGAGTTGCTTTTTTTCAGTGCTGTTGTAACTGGGAATGGTCACTAAACGAACAGTTGTAAGTTGAGGACTACCCGTACTTCAGAAAGGAGAGTTATAAACCTGAAACGTACAGGCAGCTTCGACTTAAGACAACAAATTGGACAGGAACATATGTCACTAAGCAAGGAAGTCATTAAGACTTCCCTTTCAATGCCGTCATTAATCTGATCACTGGGGTCATTAAGGGAATCGCACCGTTGTTAAGCGGATCTGGCTACCCCCATTGAGTTTGCTTGTCAGAAGCCAGGGCAAATTGGGACGCTGCAACCATCATAAATACGAGCCAACTGCCAAGCGCTCAGATTTTGATCACTGCGACGGTCGTGTGAAAAACGATCCCTTTTTTCAGCACCGTTGTAACTACAGATGGTCAGTAAATGAGCAGTCATAACGTCGAGGACTTACAACTGTATTGGAATGAGGGTAAGCAGAGTATAAATGAACGAGGGCTGAATGCCAATAGGGAGGTCTGATACAAATAATAATAATAATAATAATAATAATAATAATAATAATAATAATAATAATAATAATAATAATGCCAAATTTGATCATATCGCGCAAACAAAGGAGGCTCAAATTGCAAAACGATTGTGCGAAGGAAGAAAAAAGTGCCTTTTGCAAAAGATTTCCAATTCTAAAAGGGCTTGTATATTTTTCTGCCTACTTGCTGCAGAGAGAAGGGAAAACTGGCGTTACAACGCAAACGTTAAAAGACTCTCTGCTTGGCACTGATTTATAATGAGGACTTATTCCCACGAAATCAGCAGAACCTGGGTTCAAAGCACAGCTACGAGTCCTTTTCCTTAGAAATCCACCTTGCCGCGGATGAGACGTTCATACGGCGTGTTTTGCTTTCTTTTGCACGTAAAAGTCCTCGATGCCGTTGCCGTAAGTGTGGAAATTGCGGTTTGTTCCATTGCAGCGCGGATCAAACCTTGTAATGTGGCGCCTGGTTGTGTTTCATTGTTTTTTTTTCCTTCTGAAGCCTTCGGTTAAATCTGAGCTGCAGCAATTCCTGTTTTTTTTGTTACTGATTTATTATTGATTTTTTTAAAAAAAAATAAATAATATTCTGTTTTTTTCATGTACGGCGACCGAGTTTGTGAGCTAGGTTATCGGTTTGAAATGTGCAAATGTGGAGCAAATGTCATAGGGATGCCTCAGTTTATGGCCACGATGGAGCGTGAAATTTCCATTGCTAAGTGAGGACGTCGTTAAGTGAGCTTTCCTTTGGTTATCCCATTTGTTAAGTGCAGTTGTTAACATGATTGTGAAGCGAATACGGCTTCCCCATTGGACTTTGCTTGTCTGAAATGGTATAGGGTTTCCTGCCTGAGCAGGGGGTTGGACTAGATAACCTCCAAGGTCCCTTCCAACTTTATTATTATTATTATTATTATTATTATTATTATTATTATTATTATTATTATTATTATTATTATTATTATTATTATTATTATTAAGCATGAACCTCAGTCAACTGAACATTCAAATTGGCTGGCGCTGATGGTTGAAACGGGATGCTGCCAGCATCCTAGGTATCAACCAGGTATCGCCTTAAAATGTAAGATGTTCTGAGTAGCGCAGTTTTTTGTAGCTTTGCTGGAGTTATTGCAGGAAGCTGCAGTTTCTTGATGTACTGTATTTTGCAAAGTTTTTGGACATGGTTCCCAGTGCCCCGATGACAATGGGTATCCCTGTTACGCGTTTCATCCATAATCGCGCAGTTTCGATGGCCAGGTCGCGGTATTTCGTAATTTTTTCCAGTTCTTTTTCTTCAACTCTGGCATCTCCTGGTACAGCGATATCAATCAGCTGTCCACTTCGGTACTCTACGACTGCGATATCTGGCGTGTTGTGTTCCGAATGGCAATCTGTCTGTATTGTTGTTGTTGTTGTTGTTATTTCGCAGAAGGGGGATTATATGATCCCCAGGACGCTGCGACGGTCGTAAATATGAACCAGTGGCCAAGCATCTGAGTTTTGATCACGTGAGCGTAGGGGATGCTGCAATGGTCATAAGTGTGAAAAAATTCCATAAGTCGCTTTTTTTTTCCTCTGCCCCTTTTGACAGTCACTAAACGAATTGTCGGACGTCAAGGACCACCGGTAAAAAGGTGCTTATTTACCGTCAAGTTAGCAAATGAACGCACGGATTAAATCTGACAGCCTCGCTGTTTGAAGAAGGAAAAAAAAATAATAAGTTCACCTCCGTCTTGCAAAACTAAACCAGTCATCAAAGCATCGTTTGCCACGCTTTGGCTTTTAGTTCCATTAGCATATAAATCACCCAGGCTGCGTTCGCTTTGGTTTTTTCTTATTAGCCACAATAAATATTCCCAACAGAGTAAACAGGGAGACTGTTTTAATTTCTGAATGATTTTTTTTTTTTACCCATTTCGATAAATTCCAAGCTACAGAGGTTCCCTAGCTTCAGGGGCACTCTCACACAAAAGTATGGGTCCGTGGGTGTGTCCAAATCAAGGAGAAGGTGGGTCTGCTCTTGCAATCGAATCCCCACCTACGTACACATTTGTGTGTGTGTGTGTGTGTGTGTGTGTCTGTGTCTGTGTCTGTGTGCAGGGCTTTTTTTCCTCATAGAACGCTCAGAATGGAGTTCCGGCACCTTTTTTGGATGGAGCCTTCTAGGGTAGGCAAGGCGGGTTGTATGACATGTGTGAGTTCCGGCACCTTTTTCTTTTACAAAAAAAAGCACTGTGTGTGTGTGTGTGTGTGTGCCACACTTGGAATACTGCATCCAGTTGTGGTTACCACGATGTACAAAAGATGTTGAAACTCTGGAAAGAGTGCAGAGAAGAGCAACAAAGAGGATCAGGGGACTGGAGGCTAAAACATACAAGGAAACAGTTGCTGGAATTGGGTATGTCTAGTTTAATGAAGAGAAGGACGAGGGGGGACAGGACAGCAGTCTTCCAGTATCTCAGGGGCTGCCCCAAAGAAGAGGGAGTCAAGCTATTCTCCAAAGCGCCTGAAGGCAGGAGAAGAAGCAACGGATGGAAACTAGTCAAGGAGAGAAGCAACCTGGAACTAAGGAGAAACTTCCTGACAGAACAATTAACCAGTGGAACAACCTGCCTCCAGAAGGTTGTTGTTGTTGTTGTTATTAACAATGACAATGACAATAACAATAATAATAATAATAGAGCTGGAAGGGACCTTGGAGTTCTTCTGGTCCAACCCCCTGCTCAGGCAGGAAACCCTATGCCAATTCAGACACCATTTCTATCACCCCTCATCCTTCTCTTCATTGAACTAGACATACCCAATTCCATCAACTGTTCTTTATATGTTTTAGCCTCCAGTCCCCTAAATCAGGGGTCATCAGACGTGGCCCTTTTATGACTTGTGGACTTCAACTCCCAGAATTCCTCAGCCAGGCCTGCTGGGAGTTGAAGTCCACAAGCACCTGAAAGCAGGACAAGAAGCAATGGATGGAAATTAACCAAGGAGAGAAGCAACCTAGAACTAAGGAGAAACTTCCTGACAGTGAGAAAAAATTAACCAGTGGAACAACCTGCCTCCAGAAGTGGTGAATGCTCCAACACTGGGAGGTTTTAAGAAGAGACTGGACAGCCATTTGCCTGAAATGGTATAAGGTTTCCTGCCTGAGCAGGGGGTTGGACTAGATGACCTCCAAGGTCCCTTCCAACTTTTATTATTATTATTATTATTATTATTATTATTATTATTATTATTATTATTATTATTATTATTATTATTATTATTATTATTATTATTATTATGTCATAAAAGGGCCACGTTTGAAGAGCCCTGCCCTAAATGGTATAGGGTTTCCTGCTTGAGCAGGGACTAAAATAAATAAATAAATAAATAAATAAATAAATAAATAAATAAATAAATAAATAAATAAACCTTTATTGTCAAAGTACAACATGTGTACATTGAGATTAGCTGAGCCTCCCCCCCCCCGTTCTCTCTTCCCCCAACACACAGTGACAACAAACCCTCCATCCCACCACACCATGTGAACCAACGACACCACACACCGGCCTCCCAAGTCAATTCTGCATAAGTTCACAGAGATTATGTCCCATTTAAAAGCCATTTAGAAGACCTCCAAGGTCCCTTCCAACAATTCTCCTGAAGGATATGTGGACTTCAAATCCCAGAGTTCCCCAGTCAGTAGGTGAGGCTGTGGAATTCTGGCAGTTGAGAAGCCCCCACAACTTATAGTTGCCAAGGCTGAGGAACAGTGCTTTAAACCTTCCCCCGATGCCTCTTTCTAAAACTGTCTCTCTCTGTTTATGTTTTATTATTATTATTATTATTATTATTATTATTATTATTATTATTATTATTATTATTTTATAGCATAAGCCGAGCAGAGTCACTCTAGAGGCAGGCAGCCTTGGAAGCCCAACAAATAAATAAATAAAGCCAGCCAAGCCAACTGTGTGAGTTTATTTTTAGTCCGATGTGCCAATTTCGCTGGAGTCATTACCATCCATAAATTATTTCGGTTGATTTTCTTTCATCTGGACAGAAGACAAAGGGGAAAAAGAAAAAGCTGCAGAAGAATACATGGTCTGGAAAATAATTTTTTTTAAAAAAAAACTGGTGGAAAAAAAAAGTTGATGCTGAAATGCAAGGTGGCTTTTTTGGGGTCCCTACCAAGGACGGTGTTTTGAACAAGGCGTCCTCGCCCGTCCCTCTGCCTCTTCTGAGCTATTGATTAAATTTATATTTATATTATGGATTGCGGAAATCTATTTCCCCTTTCTATTATCCTGCCCGTCTCCCCCTCCCCTCCTGTTTTGTACACGGATGGCTAAGCACCGAGGCCAAGATAAACATAGCCTAAAGACAGTTACATCACAAGAACTGGCATCGGATCAACCCTGGCAGAGACAGGAGCTGAGACGGAGGAGGATCGAACCGCCTTTGTTCTCCATTATCCTTGCAGAGAGAAAATGTCTTTCGGAATAGGATCGCGGGGTTTGGGAGAATCATCAAAGCAACTGTTGATCTTTGCCCTCGTCCCCTGGACACAACCCCTGCACAATTCAGAACAGAATAGAGATGGAAGGGACCTTGAAGGTCTTCTAGTCCAGCCCCCTGCTCAAGCAGGTAGAACCTATACCAGGGGTAGGCAACCTTGGCCCTTCGATGACTCGTGGACTTCAACTCCCAGAATTCCTGAGCCAACACAGCTCAGCATGGAAACCTCTCCCTGTCCCCTCAGCATGGCTGGCTGAGGAATTCTGGGAGTTGAAGTCCACACATCATCAAAGGGCCACGTTTGAAGACCCCTGCTCCAAAGGTACAAACCAGTAGTTCCACTGGATGTAGAGTTGGTCTATAGCAGGGGTAGGCAACCTCGGCTCTTTGATGACTCGTGGACTTCAACTCCCAGAATTCCTGAGCCAGCGTGGCTCAGCTTGGAAACCTCTCCCTTTCCCCTCAACGTGGCTGGCTCAGGAATTCTGGGAGTTGAAGTCCACAAGTCATAAAGCAGCCTAGGCCTAGACCAGGGGTAGGCAACCTTGGCTCTTTTATGACTCGTGGACCTTAACTCCCAGAATTCCTGATCCAGCATGGCTCAGCTTGGAATCCTCTCCCTTTCCCCTCAGCATGGCTGGCTCAGGAATTCTGGGAGTTGAAGTCCACGAGACATAAAAGGGCCAAGGTTGCCTACCCCTGCCCTAATGAAACCATTCCTAAGTCAATCTGCCTCTCTCTTTGGCTAATCTTTGAAAAGAGAAGAAGCTGAAAGGATGCAGGCCGTCCTCAATTTATGGCCTTCCATTTGATGACTGTTCTCAGTTACAACAGTACTGAAAAGAGCAGTCACGTGATCAAAAAATTTAGACGCTTGGCAACCGGTGCGCGTTGGTGACGACTGCGACACCTTGGTCACATGATCACCAGATAGTGACCTTTTTTAGAGAAATGCCCGGCGAGTCAAGTCCAGGACAGGAGACGGACTCACTCAAAAACCCACAGTGCAGGAGGTCGTAAAATCGAACCTCACTCATTTCGTGACCGCGTTGCTGAGTGACAAATGTTTTGGGCCCCGTTATGGCTGTCAGTTGAGGAATACCTGTAGGAAATGTGTGGGGAAAAATGGGTTCTCCTGAAAAAAATGGAGATCGACATGCGAACCTTGGGTGAAAAACACCGACATGTTTTTCCAAGCTGCCATCTTGTACTTATCTATTGACTAAGAAGTTTTCGGATTGTGTGGATGGCTTCCCACACACACATCCGCCTCCAGTCTTCCAATCATTAGCTCAGCTAAGATGCTACAAAATCTGTAGTAGTAGTAACAATAACAATAGAACAGAACAAAATAGAATAGAACAGAACAGAATTGAAACTGAAATTGAAATAGGAATTGAGGAGAAGAGAAGAGAAGAGAAGAGAAGAGAAGAGAAGAGAAGAGAAGAGAAGAGAAGAGAAGAGAAGAGAAGAGAAGAGAGGAGAGGAGAGGAGAGGAGAGGAGAGGAGAGGAGAGGAGAGGAGAGGAGAGGAGAGGAGAGGAGAGGAGAGGAGAGGAGAGGAGAGGAGAGGAGAGGAGAAATAGAAATAGAAATAGAAATAGAAATAGGAATAGGAATAGGAATAGGAATAGGAATAGGAATAGGAATAGAACAGAACAGAACAGAACAGAACACAACAGAACAGAACAGAACAGAACAGAACAGAACAGAACAGAATAGAATAGAATAGAATAGAATAGAATAGAATCTTTATTGAGGAATCGAATCGAATCGAATCGAATAGAATAGAATAGAATAGAATAGAATAGAATAGAATAGAATAGAATAGAATAGAATAGAATAGAATCTTTATTGAGGAACAGAACAGAACAGAACAGAACAGAATAGAATAGAATATGGAATAAATGGAATAGAATAAGAATAGAATAAGAATAGAATAGAATAGAACGGAATTGAAATTGAAATTGAAATTGGAATAGAATAGAATAGAATAGAATAGAATAGAATAGAATAGAATAGAATAGAATAGAATAGAATAGAATAGAATAGAATAGAATAGAATAGAATAGAATAGAATAGAATAGAATAGAATAGAAGCTGGAAGGGACCTTGGAGGTCTTCTAGTCCAGCCCCCTACTCAAGCTGGAGAACCTGTACCGTCTCAGACAGGTGAATGTCTAGTCTCTACACAGGCCCAGCAAGTGATTGGTTTGACTGTTGTCCCCAGGGGGATGATGGTTTATTGGGGTTTGAATTTGGTATTTATTTCTGTACGTGGCTTGGAGTCACCTACGGTGTGTTGGGCAGCTGCATACGTTTTCCTACTACAAGCAGTCCTCCACTTATGACCGCATCTGAGCCCAAAATGTCTGTGGCTAAGCGAGACGATTGTTAAGTGAGTTTTTGCCCCCTTTTAAAGCCTTCTCGCCCCGCTTGATAAGTGAGTCACTGCAGTTGTTAAGTTATTAACACGGTTGTTAAGTGAATCCGGCTTCCCCTATTGACTTCGCTTGTCAGACGGTCACAAAAGGGGATCACGTGACCCACCCACCCCAAGACGCCGCAACCGCCATAAATATGAGCCAGTTGCCAAGCATTTTAATTTTAATCACCCGATCATGGGGATGCTACAACTGTCGTAAGTGGGGAAAACAGTACCAAGTCACTGGTTTCAGTGGTGGTGTAACTTCAAGCGGTCACTAAACAAGTGCTTGTAAGTCAAGGACTTCTTGTAAATAAAAAAATAAATGTTGCAAGCCAAAAAGATGCACTAAATGCAAGCCCACCAATTGACGCTGTCCTAGGATTGATGAGGTTACCTAGTTGGGTAATGAAACGGCTGCAATAAAGCCACCAAGCTCAGACAGTACCACAGCCGTTTTTTGTCGTCCTCCTCCTTCCTCTTCCAATTCCTCCTCCTCCTCCTCCCACTCCCTTCTACAACTGATGATGTTACCTAGTTGGGTAATGAAACGTCTGCAAGAAAACAACCCAGCTCAGAGAGCACCAAGGACCCCACAGCCCTCCTCCTCCTCCTCCTCCTTTCCTCCACAAACCCCACTCCTTTCTAACACTGATGATGTTACCTAGTTGGGTCGTGAAACGTCTGCAAGAAAACAACCAAGCTCAGAGAGCACCAAGGACCCCATGGTCTTCCTCCTCCTCCTCCTCTCCTCCTCCTCCTCCTCCTCCTCTTCCTCCTTCTCCTCCTCTTCCTCCTTCTCCTCCTCCTCCTCCTCTCCTTTTTAGCACCAATGATATTAGCTAGTTGGGTAATGAAACGTCTGCAAGAAAACAACCCAGCTCAGAGAGCACCAAGGACGCCTTAGTTCAATCCTGAGCTACAAATATTCTTCTTTATCGGCAGGCCTTTTAAAAAAAAAATTTTTTTTACTATTAGTATTATTAGTATTAGTATTACAACTGCAGCCCCTGTTTGCAATATCCGTAGCTGCCCGCTCCTAGCTGTCTTTGGCCCATCTTCTAGGGAACCACAAATCCCATTAGCTAATTAAATGGATATTCATCTCCATCGGTCGCCGTCTCATTCTGTGCTACTTTGAAATCCGTGACAGTCCTGCCCACCCACCGCCCGTCCTTCTCCACCCTTTTTTCTCCGTCTCTGCCTTTTCAAATATGGTTCCAGCATCCACCATCTACTCTACAATTAGCCCAAACACAACAGCGGCGGCGTTGATATTTCCACAGGAACGAAGCCAGCCTTTTGTTTTCAATGTCTAACCGAGTGACAATTCTACGCAGGAGACAATTATTTGATTTCAATGCCGGGCAGAGTGTCCGACATTGTGTTTTTTTTGGGGGGGGGGTCCGCTTGACCCAAATTTTAATGGCTAATTTTCCCCTTTTTTTGAAGAATGACAAGTAAATTTGCTTAGAGAGTCGGCTAGCGCTGGGCCGGCCGACGGGAAAAAAGTGACAGGGCTATTATTAAAATGGCAAGGACACTCAATTAGACTTTCGGCATGGGGGTGACAACGGAAATTATGCCTTTCATAAAGGACAGCCCTGATGGGTTGATTAGATTTTGGTCATAAGGACATAAAAACTGCCTTCAAATAGACCAGGCTAAATGTCCAGCAAGGTCCCTATTTGTCTGCCGCAGAGACCAAACAGATGCTTCCAAATGATCAATCAATCAGAATAGAGTTGGAAGGGACCTTGGAGGTCTTCTAGTCCAGGAGAACCTATACCATTTCAGACAAATGGCTGTCCAGTCTCTTCTTAAAAACCTCCAGTGTTGGAGCATTCACAGCTTCTGGAGGCAGGTTGTTCCACTGATTAATTGTTCTAACTGTCAGGAAGTTTCTCCTCAGTTCCAGGTTGCTTCTCTCCTTGATTAGATTCCATCTGTCGCTTCCTCTCTCTATATATCAGCGCTATATATATATATATATATATATATATATATATATATATATATATGTCAGTGCTTGTCCGAGGACGTCTCCGTGGTCATGTGGCCGGCATGACTAGGCGCATGGAACGCTGTTACCTTCCCACCGTAGTGGTCCCTATTTTTCTACTTTGATTTTTATGTGCTTTCGAACTGCTAGGTTGGCAGAAGCTGGGATGAGTAACAGGCGCTCACGCTGTTACGTGGCACTCGGGATTCGACCCGCCAAACTGCCGATCTTCTGATCGACAAGCTCAGCATCCTAACCCACTGAGCCACCACGTCCCCCCCCACACAAACATATAAATATATATATACACACACATATACATATACATACATATACATATACATATACATATATATATATATATAACTTGGGGGGTGTATAGATAGATAGATAGATAGATAGATAGATAGATAGATAGATAGATAGATAGATAGATAGATAGATAGATGGATAGATGGATAGATGGATAGATGGATAGATGGATAGATGGATAGATGGATAGATAGAAAGATAGATAGATAGATAGATAGATAGATAGATAGATAGATAGATAGATAGATAGATAGATAGATAGATAGATGATAGATGATAGATAGATAGATAGATAGATAGATAGATAGATAGATAGATAGATAGATGATAGATAGATAGATAGATAGATAGATAGATAGATGATAGATAGATAGATAGATAGATAGATAGATAGATAGAGATAGCGAATATAGACAGAGTGATAGACAGATATTGTATATAGAAGAGAGAGAGTAGATGATAGAGAGAGAGAGAGATAGACAGACAGACAGATAGATACAGATACAGAAATTAGAGAGAGAGAGAGAGAGAGAGAGAGAGAGAGAGAGAGAGAGAGAGAGAGAGAGAGAGAGAGAGATTTACCACCAGCCAATAGAGAAAATTTCATTGGAGTTGGAAGATGAAGATATTAATTGGTGGAACAACTTGCCTCCAGAATTTGTGAGTGGGTACTCCAACACTGGAGGATTTTAAGAAGAGATTGGACAACAATTTGTTTGAAATGGCGTAGGGCAGGGGTAGTCAACCTTGGCTCTTTTGTGACTCGTGGACTTCAACTCCCAGAATTCCTGAGCCAGCATGGCTCATCTTGGAAACTTCTCCCTTTCCCCTCATCATGGCTGGCTGAGGAATTCTGGGAGTTGAAGTCCACGAGTCACAAAAGAGCCAAGGTTGCCTACCCCTGGTGTAGGGTTTCCTGTGTGCGAAAGGGATTGGACTAGAAGACCTCCAAGGTCCCTTCTGACTTTGTTGTTCTGTTAACTCAATAAACAGATGTTCCACAAGACACAAGAAATTAATTTAAGGGTTGTTGTTTTTATGCCCACTTTATTATTTTTACAAGTAACTCAAGATGGTGAATCCATACTGCATCAGGTTAATATTCTGTTGGGTGCTGTCCAAGGTCCTGTAATAATAATTTAAATGAGCTGTACGCCTTGGTCTGTGCAGGCAGTCCTAAACTCACAAGCACAACTAAGCCCCACATTTTTGTTGCTAAGCGAGACAGTGGCGAAGGGAGCTTTGCCCCATTTTATGACTTCACCAAGGTTGTTAAGTGAATCACTGCAGTAACATGGTTGTTAAGCAAATCGGGCTTCCCCCATTGACTTTGCTTGTCAGTAAGTCACAAAGAGGTATCACGTGACCCTGGGACACTGCAACCGTCGTAAATATGAGTCAGTTGCCAAGTGCCCGGATTTTGATCATGTGACTGTGGGGGGAATGCTACAACGGTCTTAAGGGTGAGAAATGGTCATAAATCACTTTTTGTCCCAGCTGTTGTAACTTTGAATGGTCATTAAACGAACTGTTGCAAGTCGAGGACTGCCTGTATTTCACCAGGTTTATATTCTGAATGGTGCTGTCCGAGGTGCTGCAAAGTTTCAATTCTGCGGCTTTCCTTGGTCTGTAGTACAGAGTCCTCAACTTACAGCCGTCCATTTAGCAACTAGTCAAAGTTACAACAACGAGGAAAAATGTCACACTTACAACCAACGTTGCATCCAGCCATAGTTGCACCATCCTGGGAGTGGGGGAGGGGGGCGGTTATGGGATCCACAACAACAACAACAACAATAATAATGACAATGATGATGATGATGATGGAAGGGATCTTGGAGGTCATCTAGTCCAACCCCGTGCTCAGGCAGGTAACCCTATGCCATTTCAGGCAAATGGCTGTACAGTCTCTTCTTAAAAACTTCCAATGTTGGAGCATTCACAACTTCTGGAGGCAGGTTGTTCCCCTGATTAATTGTTCTAACTGTCAGGAAGTTTCTCCTTAGTTCTGGGTTGCTTCTCTATTTGATTGGTTTCCATCCGTTGCTTCTTGTCCTGCCTTCAGGCACCTTGGAGAATAGCTTGACTCCCTCTTCTTCACGGATTACTGCCTTGTCGTGGGGAAGGGTCTTGTGTAATTCAATGAAGCTATGAGCTATGCCGTGCAGGGCCACCCAAGATGGACAGGTCACAGCAGAGAGTTCTGACAAAACGTGATCCACTGGAGAAGGAAATGGCAACCCACTCCAGTATCTTTGCCATGAAAACCCTATGGACAGTACCAAAAGGCAAAACGATTTGAGGCTGGAAGATGAGCCCCTCAGGTCGGAAGGCATCCAATATGCTACTGGGGAAGAGCAGAGGGCTAGTACTAGTAGCACCAGAAAGAATGAAGCGACTGGGCCAAAGCCGAAAGGACGCTCAGCTGTGGATATGTCTGGTGGTGAAGGGAAAGTCCGATGCTGTAAAGATTTTTTCTCCATAGGAACCTGGAATGTAAGATCCATGAATCAAGGAAAGCTGGACGTGGTCAAACAAGAGATGACAAGGCTGAACATCGACATCTTAGGAATCAGTGAACTAAAATGGACAGGAATGGGTGAATTTAATTCAGATGACCATCAGGTATACTACTGCGGGCAAGAATCCCTCAGAAGAAATGGAGTAGCCTTCATAGTCAATAAAAGAGTAGGAAAAACCATACTGGGATACAATCCCCAAAACAACAGAATGATCTCAGTTCAAATCCAAGGCAAACCATTCAATATCACAGTAGTCCAAGTCTATGCCCCAACCACCAGTGCTGAAGAGGATGAAATTGACCGGTTATATGAAGCCCTACAGCACCTTACAAAACTAACACCAAAAAATGATGTCCTTATCATCATGGGGGATTGGAATGCTAAAGTAGGAAGCCAAAAGATAACCAGAATAACAGGCAAAATTGGCCTTGGGAATACAAAATGAAGCAGGGCACAGGCTGATAGAATTTTGTCAAGAGAATACGATGGTCATAGCAAACACTCTTTTCCAACAACCCAAGAGACGGCTTTACACATGGACATCACCAGACGGTCAACACAGAAATCAGATTGACTATGTGATCTGCAGCCCAAGATGGAGAAGCTCTATACAGTCAGTAAAAACAAGACCAGGAGCTGACTGTGGCTCAGACCATGAGCTTCTCATTGCAAAGTTTAGGCTTAAATTAAAGAAAGTAGGGGAAAGCACTAGGCCACTCAGGTATGAATTAAATCATATCCCTGTTGAATATACAGTAGAGGTGACAAACAGATTTAAGGAATTAGATCTGATAGACAGAGTGCCTGAAGAACTATGGATGGAGGTTCACAACATTTTACAAGAGGTAGCAACTAAAACCATCCCAAAGAAAAAGAAATGCAAGAAAGCAAAATGGCTGTCTGAGGAAGCTTTGCAAATAGCTGAGGAAAGGAGGGAAGTGAAAGGCAAGGGAGAAAAAGAAAGATATGCTCAATTGAATGCAGAATTCCAGAGACTAGCTAGAAGAGATAAGAATGCCTTCTTAAATGAACAGTGCAAAGAAATAGAAGAAAATAATAGAATAGGGAGGACTAGAGATCTCTTCAAGAAAATTGGAGAGATGAAGGGAACATTTTATGCAAAAATGGGCATGATAAAGGACCAAAATGGCAGGGACCTAACAGAGGCAGAAGAGATTAAGAAGAGGTGGCAAAATTACACAGAAGAACTATACAAGAATGAGCTTAACGTCCCTGATAATCACAATGAGGTGGTCACTGACCTCGAGCCAGACATCCTAGAAAGTGAAGTGGGCCTTAGAAAAGCTGAGCAACAACAAAGCTAGTGGAGGTGACAGTATTCAAGCTGAGCTATTCAAAATCTTAAAAGACGATGCAGTAAAAGTGCTACACTCAATTTGCCAGCAAATTTGGAAAACTCAACAGTGGCCACAGGATTGGAAAAGATCAGTTTACATTCCAATTCCAAAGAAAGGCAGTGCCAAAGAATGTTCAAATTATCGCACTCATTTCACCATTGCACTCATTTCACATGCTAGTAAAGTTATGCTTAAAATCCTACAAGCTAGAGATACTAGAGATCAAATTGCCAACATCCGCTGGATCATGGAGAAAGCTAGGGAGTTCCAGAAAAACATCTACTTCTGCTTCATTGACTATGCCAAAGCATTTGATTGTGTGAATCACAACAAACTGTGGCAAGTTCTTAAAGAGATGGGAGTACCAGACCATCTTATTTGTCTCTTGAGAAACCTATATGCGGGTCAAGAAGCAACAGTGAGAACTGGACATAGAACCACTGATTGGTTCAAAATTGGGAAAGGAGTCCGGCAAGGCTGTATACTGTTGCCCTGCCTATTTAACATATGCAGAGCACATCATGAGAAAGGCAGGGCTAGATGAATCAAAAGTTGGAATTAAGATTGCTGGAAGAAATATCACCAACCTAAGTTATACAGATGATACCACTCTAATGGCAGAAAGTGAAGAAGAACTAAAGAGCCTCTTGTTGTGGGTGAAGAAGGAGAGTGCAAAAGTTGGCTTGAAACTTAACATTAAGAAAACCAAGATCATGGCATCTGGCCCTCTCAATTCCTGGCAAATAGATGGGGAAGAAATGGAGGTAGTGACAGATTTTATTTTCCTGGGCTCCAAGATCACTGCAGATGGGGACTGGAGCCAAGAAATTAAAAGACGCTTGCTCCTGGGGAGGAAAGCCATGGCAAATCTAGACAGCACACTAAATAGCAGAGACATCACACTGTCAAGAAAAGTGCGTATAGTCAAGGCTATGGTCTTCCCAGTTGCAATGTATGGCAGTGAAAGTTGGACCATAAGAAAGGCTGAGCGCCAAAGAATGGAGGCCTTTGAACTATGGTGCTGGAGAAGACTCCTGCGAGTCCCTCGGACTGCAAGGCGATCAAACCGGTCAGTCCTAGAGGAGATCAACCCTGACTGCTCTTTAGAAGGCCAGATCCTGAAGCTGAAACTCAAATACTTTGGCCACCTAATGAGAAGGAAGGACTCACTGGAGAAGAGCCTAATGGTTGGAAAGATGAAGGGCAAGAGAAGAAGGGGATGACAGAGAATGAGGTGGCTGGATGGAGTCACTGAAGCAGTAGGCGTGAGCTTAAATGGACTCCAGAAGATGGTAGAGGACAGGAAGGCCTTGTTGTCCATGGGGTCGCGATGGGTCGGATATGACTTCGCAGCTAACAACAATAACAACTCTTCTTTGGGGCAGCCCCTGAGATATTGGAAAACTGCTATGATGTCCCCCCTCATCCTTCTCTTCATTAAACTAGACATACCCAGTTCCAGCAACCATTCCTTATATGTTTTAGCCTCCAGTCCCCTGATCATCTTTGTTACTCTTCTCTGGACTCTTTCAAGAGTCTCAACTTCCTTTTTACATCGTGGTGACCAAAACTAGATGATCTCTCCAGCTGGCATCTGGCAAGCAAAGTCGATGAGAAAAGCCAGAATTGCTCAAGGATCACATGATTTACGTAACGACTGCAGTGATTTCCTTAACAACGGAGCAAAAAAGGGTCGTAAAAATTGGGCACAACTCATTTTGCAATGGAAATTGCGGTCTTAATTGTGGTTGTAGGTCGAGGCCTATCTGTATAGTTAGTCCTTGACCGATGATCACAACTGGGCCCCAATTATTCCATTGCTAAGCAGGACACACTGGCTAACCCAGGGGTAGGCAACCTTGGCTCTTTTATGACTCGTGGACTTCAACTCCCAGAATTCCTGAGCCACCCTGGCTCAGCATGGAAACCTCTCCCTTTCCCCTCAGTGTGGCTGGCTCAGGAATTCTGGGAGTTGAAGTCCACAAGTCATAAAACGGTCTAGGCCAGGGGTGGGCAACCTTGGCTCTTTTATGACTAATGGACTTCAACTCCCAGAATTCCTGAGCCTGCAAGGCTCAGAATGGAAACCTCTCCCTTTCCCCTCAGCGTGGCTGGCTCAGGAATTCTGGGAGTTGAAGTCTGTGCGTCATAAAAGAGCCAAGGCTGCCTACCCCTGGGCTAGGGAATTCTGGGAGTTGCAGTTCACAGGTCTTAACGTTGCCAAGGTTGGGTGTTGTTCAGAAATCTAATCATTCCTGTGATAGCTTTGAGGGAACATACGTGCAGATGGCACTGTATCCTCAGCAGGCCTTCGAGGTCATGGGAAGTCCCCAGGGAAACACCCAACGTCCCTGAGGAACCACCCAAGACCACACTGGGGGGGGATATCAACCCAGCTATTTCTGTACTTCTTTAGCTTATCTATAGGGTGTCAGCTTGTGTGTGTGTGTGTGTGTGTGTTTGTGTGTGTGTGATGAAGTAAACAACTTAAGAAGCATATAAATACATGTCTCATTGTGTGTTCAGGGTTCCCTTCTGAGTGAAGGGGTGGGCCATCTTTATTCAGCTGAATAAAGTTTATTTTTATGTTTTTTATGTTATTTATTACCATAGGGCTTCTTCTAAAAAAAAGATTTTACCCGTTTTACACTGCCTACTTTATTTATTGCTGTGCACCACTCAGAGTCATCTTTGGGGAGATGGGAGACTGTATAAATGTACGTATATACATTAATAAATAAATAATGCAACAAAATAAGTATCTTGTATAGGCTGAAGTGAGTTGAGCATAAATAGCCTCATTAAATGCTTCATTCAGTTTGTGGACAGAAAAGAACTGAGCGTATGACTTCTCTGCATTTCTTCAGGGCAAAGAGAGAAATAAAATGTCAGAGCATGCACAGTCTTACTGCGCTGAGATAACCCAGGAGTAAACACAGTAAAAAGTGGTCTATATTAAATTTATTTTTATTTATTTTTAATTCCATTTATATCCCGCCCTTCTCCAAAGACTCAGGGCAGCTTACAAGCTTAGCAGTAGCCTTCATTCTATGTATATGCCTGCTTATTAGGGCTTTCACACACACCCCAAGCGGCATTATTACAAAGTCAGCTTAATTGCCCCCAACAATCTGGTGGCTTATCTTTCACTATCTACAAAATCATACACCAGGAACAATATACACACACGTGTTAATACAGCAGGCTCCAACAAACCACAGTTATAGCAGGGAACGGAAGAGAGAGCACACATCTACGGAGCCTTCCCTTTTATACAAAGTCTCTTAAAGAGACACAGACCCTGCTGAGTCATTCCCTTCCCTTTTATACAAAGGCTCTTAAAGACATACAGAGCCTGCTTGCTTTGAAAGAGACACCGAGCCTGCTGAGTCATTCCCATCATTACATCATACATCTCACATTATACAAGATGGTTAGCTGTTAAATTATTACTTTGACATAAAAGCTTATCAGGGCAATACCAGGGCTCTTGTCTTTATTTCACCAAGCCACCCCTGAGACCGGCCTAACATGGGCACCCCTGCTTTACATGCTGGTGGGGGGGGGGCACCTCATACCTCCTCAACCCAAACCTTAACCTCACCCAGTTTAGCACAGTTCAACCCCCGTCAAGCCCAAACCTATTTTCCAGCCCACCTCACAGGGTTGTTGTAAGAATAAAACGAGGGAGACTCCCCTGCCATTCTGGCCCCGTTGACATCCTCCAGGAGTGACGGTCTACACTAGTCCTCAACTTACAACTGTTCATTTAGTGACTGTTCGAAGTTACAAGGGCACTGGAAAAAGTGACTTACCACTTACGACCTTTGCAGCATCTCCTCAGTGGCAGGTCCCAAATTAGAATACTTGGCAAGTGGTTGCTAGCTATGACGGTTGCAGCGTCCCGGAATCAATAATAATAATAATAATAATAATAATAATAATAATAATAATAATAACAACAACAACAACAACAATAATAATAACAATAATAACAATAACAACAACAACAACAACAATAATAATAATAATAATAATAATAATAATAATAATAATAATAATAATAATAATAATAATATTGGAAGGGACTTTGGAGGTCTTCTAGTTCAACCAGGAGCTCAGGCAAGAAACCTATACCATTTCAAACAAATGTCTTTCCAGTCTCTCCTTAAAAAGCTCCAGTGATGAAGCACCCACCACTTCTGGAGGCAGGTAGTTCCAGTGGCGAATTGTTCTAACTGTCAGGAACAATTTCTCCTTAGTTCCAGGTTGCTTCTCCTTTTCTTTTTCCTCCTCCTTCTCCTGATTTTTCCTCCATCTCATCTTCCTCCTTCCCCTTTTCCTGATTTGATTTCATACCTTCCCAGCCAAACCCACCTTCTAGAGCAGGGGTGTCAAACTCAATTTCATTGAGGGCCGCATCAGCATTGCGGTTGCCCTCAGGGGGCCGGGTGGGTGTGGCCAGGGTCACGTGAGAATGTAAAACCGCAGAGCCTTGATAAGTGGGGGGGTCTTATTCTGGGCCCTCCAGGGTCTGACCATAGATTTCAGGGACTCTGTGAATTTGGAAGGAGAGAAAAAGTTGCACCCTTAACTTTCACTGACCTCTAACTGAAATGTAGCTTTTCGTGCAATAATGGGTGTAGGCCACAAGGTAATTTATGGCCTTTAGATTCCAAAAAGTTTTCTTCACTTCAATAAACCTCACTACCTAAAAATTATTATACCGTTAAAAAGAGTACTGTCCTTTTATTGATTTCACGGATTAATAAAGAAGCACATAGAATAGAGCATGATATTTCATTGTGGTTATTTTTTTAATATTTTGATAACCGTATTTCAGCCTCATTGGCCTACCTTTGCGACACAATCTATATCGATATATTTTATTTTATGCCTCGGAACGCATCTTAAATTTAAAAGCTTGCAGGACTTTTGCAGGAAGGATTGGTCCTGTGTCCTGTCATAGAAAGGGAGCGTGAGAAAGAAGATCAAGATTACC
Source organism: Vipera ursinii (assembly GCF_947247035.1). Classification (NCBI taxonomy): domain Eukaryota; kingdom Metazoa; phylum Chordata; class Lepidosauria; order Squamata; family Viperidae; genus Vipera; species Vipera ursinii. Next base: position 11,631,923 of record NC_139512.1, read on the forward strand.
TCACCTAGATTTTTTTTTTAATATCGGATGGGACAGAAAGAAAGTTGGAGACGCTTTCAAAATTCCGTTATTATAAAATAATAAAATCCCTGCTATACCTCTGCTTGGCTTGGCCTACTTCGAAAAGCTGATGTCATACCCCCCCAAAAAAGATTTGCTATAATATTGTTTTGACTATTATCAGAATATTGTGTCCAATATTAGAGAATATTTCTACCTTAGGGTTGAACTATGGGGTCCTTGGTGCGCTCTGAGCTTGGTTGTTTTCTTGAAGACGTTCCATTACCCAACTAGGTAACATCATCAGAGCTGGAAGGAAGTGGGGTTTGTGGGGAGGAGGAGGAGGAGGAGGAGGAGGAGGAGGAGGAGGAGGAGGAAGAGGAGGAGGAGGAGGAAGAACAAGAAGAAGAAGACCATGGGGTCCTTGGTCCTCTCTGAGCTTGGTTGCTTTCTTGAAGACATTATATTACCCAACTAGGTAACATCATTGGAGATAGAAGGGAGTGGGGTTTGCACAGAAGAGGAGGAGGAGGAGGAGGAGGAGGAGGAGGAGGAGGAAGAAGAAGACCATGGGATCCTTGGTTCTCTCTGAACTTGGTTGTTTTCTTGAAGACATTACATTACCCAACTAGGTAACATCATTGGAGATAGAAGGGAGTGGGGTTTGTGGAGAAGAGGAGGAGGAGGAGGAGGAGGAGGAGGAGGAGGAGGAGGAGGAGGAGGAGGAGCACCGTGGGGTCCTTGGTTCTCTCTGAACTTGGTTGCTTTCTTGAAGACATTACATTACCCAACTAGGTATCATTAGAGAGTGGGGTTTGTGGAGAGGAGGAGGAGGAGGAAGAGGAGGAGGAGGAGGAGGAGGAGGAGGAGGAGGAAGAGGAAGACCATGGGGTCCTTGGTGCTCTCTGAACGTGGTTGTTTTCTTGAAGACATTACATTACCCAACTGGGTATCATTGGAGATAGAACGGAGTGGGGTTTGTGGAGAGGAGGAGGAGGAGGAAGAGGAAGAGGAGGAGGAGGAGGAGGAGGAGGAAGAGGAGGAGGAGGAGGAGGAGGAGGAGGAAGAGGAGGAGGAGGAGAAGGAAGAGGAAGACCATGGGGTCCTTGGTGCTCTCTGAACTTGGTTGTTTTCTTGAAGACATTACATTACCCAACTAGGTACCATCATTGGAGATAGAAGGGAGTGGGGTTTGTGGAGGACGAGGAGGAGGAGGAGGAGGACTATGGGGTCCTTGGTCCGCTCTGAGTTTGGTTGTTTTCTTGAAGACATTACATTACCCAACTAGGTATCATTAGAGATAGAACGGAGTGGGGTTTGTGGAGAGGAGGAGGAAGAGGAGGAGGAGGAAGAAGAGGAGGAGGAGGAAGAGGAGGAGGGGAGGAAGCCCAAAGGCTGGGAGGAGGAGGAGGAGGAGGAGGAGGAGGAGGAGGAGGAGGAGGAGGAGGAAGAGGAGGAGGACTGTGGGGTCCTTGGTCCGCTCTGAGTTTGGTTGTTTTCTTGAAGACATTACATTACCCAACTAGATATCATTGGAGATAGAATGGAGTGGGGTTTGTGCAGAGGAGGAGGAGGAGGAGGAGGAGGAGGAGGAGGAGGAGGAGGAGGACTGTGTGATCCCTGGTGATCTCTGAACTTGGTTGTTTTCTTGCAGGCATTTTATTACCCAACTACGAAGTGTTAGAAGGGAGTGGGGTTTTGCTCTGTGCTTATATCCAAGTGACCTCCTCTGTTGGTGTTGCTAGAAGGTCTTGGCAAATCCTTGATTACGCTATTGTTTATTGTTTGATCAAACCCCACTCCCTACTAGCACTGATGATGTTGCCTAGTTGGGTCACGAAAGGTCTGCAAGAAAACAACCAAGCTCAGAGAGCACCAAGGACCCCAATTTGTGTCCGTAAGGAGAGGCCTTCTTCTCCGTGGAATTTGACCCTTATGGGACAGAGGAAAAATAGCCTCCCTTGATCTTCACATTATATTTTTCTTGATGGAGCCTGGAACTGCATTTACTGTTTTCGGAGCTGCATCCATTGTTCAAAGCGTATGCACAGACGACAGCCCTTGATTTGTAATTTATTCTTCTATTGCCCTCATCTCCTTTTAAGAGAAGGCTATAAATACAAAAAATAAGGCAGTGAAACAGCAGCATGTGTTAGCTCCTGTAACGGGACGTGGGAATAACCTTGTGAGACCAGCCGAAGAGATGCTGCCTTGGGGAAAGATCAAATAAGAGGGGGAGAAGCCCACAGGGGCATCACAGGTAAAGCAACAGACTCAGAAGCAACCACTTTAAATTGTTGGGCTGAAACAGAACTGGTAGAAGAATCGACTTCCGGTGGCGGTGCGGCGCCGAAGACAGCCTTCCCTGGCTGCCCGCGGCTCAGCTGTTTGTTTTTTCGCCCGAAACAGCGCCGATCAGCTGTTCGGGCGAAATTGAAGCCCCCTCCTCGGGAGAAGAGGAGGGGGTGAGGCCCCAGGTAGGGGTAGAGTTCTTCGAGGCCGCCTGAGCTTGGAGCTTGGGCGGCTGAAGGATTGAACTCCCCCGAAGCCTGGGTTGCTCCCAGCTGGCCGTCGTCTCTGCTCCGAACTTCTTGGAGCAGAGCCAGGCGTCTGCGAACCATCCCTGCCTGAAGAAAGGACTATGATTTAAAGGAGCAGGCAGAGCGGTACAAGAGGAAAAGGTGAAGAGGATTATTTTACTATACTCTCGAACTTGTTGGACTTTTTAAACTTTAATTGAAAGTGCGTCATAATTGAGGATTAAAAGATGGCGGCTAAACCTCCCTCTAAAACTCTTCGGAGTGGAGGATCCTCGCCGGTGCAACAATCATCACTACAGGCGTTGCACCCTCCTGAAGTGCTGACATCGAAGGATTTGCGAGATGCTCTGGATAAACATGCCCAGGTACTTTTGGAATCAATTAATCAATCAATTGCTGATAAATTTGCACAGATGGAGGAGAAATTGGAGAAATTCGAGGAAAGAATGGAAGAGAGGATGGAACAGAAGTACAGCGTGATGAGGGTAGACATTTTGACTTCAGTGCATAAAGTGGCGGAATGTGTGGAAGATTTAGATGAAAAAATGGATGATTTGGCTCAAAGGAATGCTATATTAGAAGTAAAAGCACGGGAGAATGAAAATGTAAGAGGCAAATTGGAAAGGGAGTTAAGCCTTGCCCAATATTACCAGATGCAGTTTGCTGTCAGAATCAGAGGTTTAAAAGAGAATGTTAAAGAAGATTTAAAGCAGCTGATCTCTGAGGCTCTCGAAGGGGTATTGAATCAGCCAGCATCTGAAATAAGAGCAGCTATGGATAAAGTGTTTCGGGTGAATTCATGGATTGCTAGACAGAGAAAGTTGCCAAGAGATGTGGTGGTTTACTTTGCAAAAAGAGAAATTAGAGATCAAGTTATACAAGCTGCCTATGATGCTAAGGTTGTGATTGCTGAACAAGAAGTTTTGGTTTTAAAAGAAATTCCTCCAAGGATTTTAAGGGGAAGAAAGGACTATACATTTCTTGTGCAAGAGCTTAAGCAAAGAGATATAAGGTTCAGATGGGAGATTCCAGATGGGCTGATGGTGATGTATGAAGGTAAAAGGTATAGGCTGATTACTGTGAAACAAGCGCGTGATTTCTACAATAATGTCTTAAAAGCAACCCCATTAACGCTTCTGGAAGCTGGAAAGGGATCTGGAGAAGAAGAACAACAAGAGGAGGAAACAGAGGAAAATGGTGCTGGAGGAGATCAAGCTACAACTTCTTTGGATGATCCTAGAGAGCAAAGAGTGACGCGTGCTGCTTTAAAACGCGCAAAGAAAATAAAAGAACAAGATCAGCAAAAGTCTTCAGATTCTTCACAACGCATTCATAGCCAAGCTGTGGGAGGAGCACGGCCTAAGGAAGCTAGTCCTATTAAAGCTGTGGTCCAAGAGCTTTTCGAGGATATACATGGCAACTAAATTTTTAACCTGGAATGTTAATGGACTAAACTCACCGCAGAAGAGGAAGAAAGTTTTTCAATATTTAAAACAATTTAAGATAGATGTTATATCCCTGCAAGAAACGCATATTAGAGTTTTGGATCAAAAGTACTTATTGAACTCGAGGCTGGGTACGCAATTTGTTGCTTCTGCAGAGAATAAGAAAAATGGAGTGGTTGTTTATGTTAAAAGTGCCTTAACAGCGGATTTAATTGAAGCAGATAAGCATGGAAGATATGTTATGATCGAGCTGTTGTTAGAAGGTAAAAAGACGCTTTTAGTTGGATTATATGCACCAAATCAACAACAAGCTGACTTTTTTTTTTATTGAAAAGTTTTAAAATACAGTTTTCCTTTAGAAAACCCCCCTTCCCCCTCCCTCCTCCCCTCCCTACCTCCCCCCTATCCCCCCCTCCCCCTCTCCCTCCTCCCTCCCCTGCCTCCCCCCCCTACTTCCCCTCCTCCCCCCCTCCCCCCCCCCGACTTCCCAGAGCAAAATACAAGGTATATATCTAAAAAGCAATCATAAACAATCATATACTAACAATTATAAACTCTAAAATCCATCACTCTCTAGCTTATATAGAGTAAACCAATCCTTAATAATACTAAATATGTATAAAGAACTAAAATAAAAGAAAACTAGCGTCATTCCCATCTATGTTCTTCCACAATTCACTATTTCCTAAACATATTCTCATTTACACATCACAAGCACCTATCCCTATTAACCTCTCTAGCCAAAATAGGCTATAATAGATAGTTCTTACACAAATTAACCCACATTAACCCACAAAACCTTCTTCCTCTTCCTCTGTAGTAAATTGTCCATTAATTCCAAATTGAAGATTCTGTTACCATACATATCATCCCAAAACTCTTAAAAACACAACTACCACTTGACTATAAGTATGTTGTGGAAGTTCCATAGATTTCTACTGGTCCTATTTTCTTATCTTTTTTGAGCGTTTTAAGGCAGTACGCGTCACCCTCTGTTCTCTAGGATCATCCAAAAGAGTTGCAGCTTGATCTCCTCCTGTACCATTCTCGTCTATCCGTCCATCTTCATCCTCTTGATGTTCTCCTTCTCCAGATCCCTCTGCAGCTTCCAAAAGTGTTGATGGGGTTGCTTTTAAGACATTGTTGTAAAAATCATGTGCTTGCTTCACAGTACCCAAACAGTACCTTTTGCCTTCATACATGAAGCTCAAGCCAGCTGGGATCTCCCATCTGAACCTTATATCTCTTTGCTTGAGCTCTTGCACAAGAAATATAAAGTCCTTCCTTCTCTTTAAAATCTTTGGAGGAATTTCTTTTAGAACCAAAACTTCTTGACCAGCAATCACAACTTTAGTATCATAGGCAGCTTGTATAAATTCATCTCTAATTTCCCTTTTTACAAAATAAACCACCACATCTCTAGGCAACTTTCTCTGTTTAGCAATCCACGAGTTCACACGAAACACTTTGTCCATGCCTTGTTTTATTTCAGATGCTGGATGGTTCAATACCACCTCAAAAGCCTCAGAAACCAGCTGCTTTAAATCTTCCTTAATATTCTCTTTTAGGCCTCTAATTCTAACAGCAAACTGCATCTGGTAAAATTGAGCCAGACTCAGTTCGCTATCCATTTTGTCTTTTAAATCTTCAATTTCCAATACTTTTGCTTCTAATATAGCATTCTTTTGAGTCAGATCTTCCACTTTGTCATCCAGCACCTCCACACATTTAGCTACTTTATGCACTGAGGACAAAATGTCTACCTTCATCTCTCTGAATTTCTGTTCCATCCTTTCTTCCATTCTCTGCTCCAATTTCTCCAATTTCTCCTCCATCTGTACAAATTTAACACCCATTGACTCCAAAATTAACAACAAGCTGACTTTTTTACTTTACTTCATACAAAGCTTACCCAGTTGGATTATAAATCTTTTATTTTTATGGGGGACTGGAATGGAGTTATGGATGTACAGTTGGATAAGGCTGGAGCCTTCAAGCGCATTCCAAGTCACGCTAGACTGCCTAAATCTTTTTTTGAAATGAAGGATGACCTGGAATTGCGAGATATTTGGCGTGAGAGACATCTGCAGGAGAAGGATTATACTTTTTATTCTGATAGACACCAATCTTTTTCGAGGATTGATTTTATTTTGTTGACTAATGATTTTCTTTTGAGAACTAAAAAGGTGAAGATCTGCACAAGAATTATCTCTGATCACAGTCCAGTGTGGTTGGAGATTGATAAGGAAAAAAGAGATAGGCGCTCATGGCGCGTAAATGAGAATCTGTTTAGAAATCAGAGAAATGTGGAAGAATGCAAACAGCGGATGAAGGATTTTTTTGAGATTAATATGAATAAGGGTACCTCTATGGACATGGTTTGGGATGCTAGCAAGGCCTATATGAGAGGGGTGTTGATATATATGAATAATAGACATAGACGTGCAGTGGAAACTAGAAGGAAAGAACTGGAGAATGAAATAAAGGAAAAAGAAAAGGCTTTGATTTTGAACCCAGAGGATGTGAAGATCAAGGAGGCTATTAGACTGTTAAGAGGACAATTTGATAAATTAATGGCTGATCAAGTGGCGACCAATCTGCGGTTTGCTAGGCATAATACTTTTTGCAACGCTAATAAACCAGGCAGATGGTTAGCTTATAGACTGAGGAAAAAACAAAGGGCATCTAATATAGATAAGATTGAGTATAAAGGAAGGGTTGTGTATCAACAGAATCTTATTAAGGATGCCTTTGTGGATTTTTACTCGAAATTATATATTAAAGAGGACATTAATGCAAAAGATATTGATACGTATTTGGAGAATGCTAGCATCCCGGTTCTTACGCAAGTACAAAAAGAGGGGATTAATCAACTGATTACAGAAGAAGAAATTTTTACAGCTATTAAGGAACTGAAGGTGGATAAAGCACCAGGCACGGATGGCTTGACTGCGGCCTATTATAAAAACTTACAATTAGAGATGATAAAACCGTTAAAGGAACTGTTCCAGACAATCCAGAGGGGGGGAAAGGTGCCACCGTCTTGGAGAACAGCTTTTATCTCTTTGATTCCGAAGGAAGACCAGGATGCTACTTTAGTTAAAAATTACAGACCGATATCGCTTTTAAATACAGATTATAAGATATTTGCTAAGGTTTTGGCTAATAGACTGATGAGGGTTCTGCAACAGGTGATTCATGGGGACCAAACGGGGTTTATTAGTGGAAGACAAATGAAAAATAATGTGAGACATATAGTTGATCTGTTAGAGTTTTTGGAAAGGCACAACCAGATCTCTGCTGCGCTAATCTTTTTAGATGCTGAAAAGGCTTTTGATCAATTGAACTGGCAATTCTTGTTGAAAGTTTTAGACAAAATGGATTTTGGGGAAAAATTTTTACAACCGATTAGGGCATTATACCAAAAACAAACTGCCCGAATCATAGTTAACAATAGTTTGACAACAGGATGTAATATTGAGAAGGGCACAAGGCAAGGGTGTCCGCTATCGCCCTTGTTATTTGTGTTAACATTAGAGATATTATTGGTTAAGATTCGGAATTCGGAAAAAATTAAGGGGATACAAGTTGGAGATCAGGATTATAGATTGAGAGCATTTGCAGATGATCTGGTTGTTACAGTGACCCAGCCAGAGAACTCTGTTGTGGACCTGATGGAGATAATAACACAATATGGGAAGGTTTCTGGATTTAAAGTAAATATACAGAAAACAAAAATTTTGGCTAGAAATATGACAGTTTCGCAGAAGGCTCTCCTAGAAGGATTAACTGGATTTGAGATTGTTAAAAGGGTTAAATATTTGGGGGTGATTTTGTCGCCCTCTAATACAAAGCTATATAAAAATAATTATGAAAAATTATGGGGGGAAATTCAAAAAGAAATGGAGAGTTGGGAAAAATTGCAATTGTCTTTGTTGGGACGGATTGCAGCAGTGAAAATGAATGTCCTGCCCAAATTTTTATTCTTATTTCAAATGATACCGATTCTTAAGAAAGATTCTAACTTGGAGGAATGGCAGCGTGGTATTAATAAATTTGTGTGGGCAGGGAAAAAGCCACGAGTTAAACTTAAGATTATGCAGGATACTCGTGAGAGAGGTGGCCTTAAAATGCCTAATTTTAAATTATATTATGAAGCTGCTGCACTAGTAGGAATAAGTGATTGGATTAATTTGACACAACCGAGGTTATTAAATCTTGAGGGCCATGATTTGTTGTTTGGCTGGCATGCATATCTGTTGTATGATAAGAAGGTAGATACTGTGTTTAGGATGCATATCTTAAGACAGGCACTGCTGAGAGTCTGGAAGAAGTATAGACATAAGTTAAGCAGCAAGATACCATTGTGGGCAATCCCAAAACACGCAATAGAAAATATACATGCTGGTTTCAAACACGATGAGACTACTTATAAGGAAATTTTAAGTTTGGAAAGGAATGTTTGGTGCTTGAAATCATATAGCTTCTTGCGAGAAGAGAAGGTTGTTCAGACTTGGTTTCAATATATTCAGTTACGGGCCAGGTGGAAAGAAGACCAGAAAAATGGATTTGCAATGACTGATGAAAATTTGATAAAGCAAATTAGAAATCAGGGACCAGCACATATTAAACGGATATATCTTGCATTGATAGAGATCGATTCAGAAACAGAGCTTGTTAAGGATTGTATGATAAAATGGGCCCAAAACATTCAGGAAGTTATTACAATGGACACGTGGGAAAAGATCTGGGTGAGGAATGTAAAATTCACTCAAGCTCAAAATCTAAGAGAGAACTTTTATAAAATGTTTTATAGATGGCATCTAGATCCTAAAAAGCTTGCAAGTATGTATCCGAATTACCAGCCTAAGTGTTGGAGGTGTGGTGATGAAGATGCAACATATTTTCACATATGGTGGACATGTAAAAAGGTCAAGGCTTTTTGGATAAAAGTCTGGTGGAACATGCAGAAGATTTTTAAACGGAGGATAAAGTTTTGTCCGCAATTTTTTTTGTTGGGAATAATTGTGGACGCCACAGTTGTGGACTCCAAGTTGATGTTGAATTTAGTTACGGCAGCAAGACTTTTGATAGGTCAATATTGGAAGAAAGAGGAACTGCCGACTATACAAGAGTGGATTTTAAAGGTTTCCGACCTGGCGGAGATGGCGAAGATTTCGGCCTATTTGAAAGATTACTCGCAAGAACATTATATTATGGAATGGAGAAAATGGATTGAGTTTATCCAGAACAAGTATAGGGTTAAGAAGTTTTATGTAGCATTCGAATAAGTCTTCTTTCGTGTTTTTTTTTCTTTTTTTTCTATTTTAGTCTTCTATATATATTTAATAATGCTAAGTTTTGTTTGATCCTATATAAGTTAGAGAGTGATGGATTTTAGAATTTATAGTTGTTAGTATATGGTTGTTTATGATTGCTTTTTTATATATATATACCTTGTATTTAGCTCTGGGAAGTCGGGGGGGGAGGGGGGTTGGGGGGAGGTAGGGGGGGGAGGAGGGAGGGGGGAGGGGGGAGGAAGGGGGGAGGTAGGGAGGGGAGGAGGGAGGGGGAAGGGGTTTTTTTAAAGGAAAACTGTACTTTAAAACTTTTCAATAAAAAAAAAAGAACTGGTAGAAGAATTGTACTTCCAGATTCTTTCCAGTTGGAAAGAAACTTGGAGGTCTTCTAGAGTCTAGCCCAGGGGTAGGCAACCTGGGGTCTTTTATGACTCCTGGACTTCAACTCCCGGAATTCCTGAGCCAGCCACGCTGAGGGGAAAAGGAGAGGTTTCCAAGCTGAGCCATGCTGGCTCAGGAATTCTGGGAGTTGAAGTCCACGAGTCATAGAGATGCCAAGGTTGGCCTAGAGCAGGGCTAGGCAACCTGGGCTCTTTTATGACTCATGGACTTCAACTCCCAGAATTCCTGAGCCAGCCATGCTGAGGAGAAATGGAGACGTTTCCAAGCTGAGCCATGCTGGCTGAGGAATTCTGGGAGTTGAAGTCCACGAGTCATAAAAGAGCCAAGGTTGCCTACCCCTGGTCTTGTCCAACCCCCTGCTCAGGCAGGAGACCCTATGCCATTCCAGATAAATGGCTTTCCAGACTCTTCTTAAAATCCTCCAGTGATGGAGCATCCACAAGTTCTAGGGACAAACTGTTCCACTGGTTAATTGTTGTCACTGTCAGGAAATTTCTCCTTAGCCCCAGGTTGCTTCTCTCCTTAATAATAATAATAAAGTTGGAGGGGACCTTGGAGGTCATCTAGTGTAACCCCCTGCTCAGGCAGGAAACCATATGCCATTTCATATGCCTTCAGGCGCTTTGGAGAATAGCTTGACCGCCCTCGTCTTTGTAGGGGCCCCCTCAAATATCGGAACTCTGCTATCATGTCTCCTCTGTCAAACTTGCAAGACTTACCATGTAGACCAGAGGGGAATCACAACCAGATACCTACGCTAACAGAATCTTGCAAGCCTACTCAATATGATTACGAGTCGGTTCCCACAATCAATTATATATTTAGGAGACCGATTAGAAGCACTTCAGTAGAGGTAGCATCATGGCCCCATTGGAGCATGATTTGGAGGAGGAGGAGGAGGAGGAGGAGGAGGAGGAGGAGGAGGAGTTGGCACCAGGACCATCCGATGGGGATGGCACCTTTCCCTTGGCCTGTTTGGAGAGGCCTGGAGCCGAGGACGATGCTGTCCCGGGTTCCTCAGCTATTGGGGGAGGTGGTCAACCAGACGGAGAGCTGCCTACCCTCACAGACACAGTGGGGAGGATCGGCTGTTGACCAGCAGTCATGCAGATAGGCAGCTGATCCCCACTGATCAGGAACAGCTGCCTCCCCCACTCGATCCAAGGGCACGGAGAGCAGAGCGGAGGCAAACCCAGAGAAGATGCTGTGAGGCTATTCAGGAGGAGGTCGCCCCACCCCTCCTGATAAGAAACACCTTAAGGAGAAGCCATGGGGAGTTAGTCTTTGCCGGGAACAATTGCTTGCTTTGGCTTATAATCCCACGGCTTGGACTCCTGCCTTTCTCCTGGTGCCTTGCCTTCGCCCTGAGAATTTGCCCTTGGTTCCATACCTTGATTTTGCTTGGTGGACTGCAGTTTGCCTGGTGGACTGGACTCGGGACCCTGGGCTTGTGGGCTTGTTCCTCCTGTGTGGACTTTCTTTGTTACACATGGGCTGTTGTTTGTGGGACTGAGGGGATGATCTCAGGGTGGCGTGGCTGGAGCCTTCGTGATAATCGGTTGGAACGTTTACTTAGAGCAGACATGTCAAACCCGCGACGTCACGTAACCTCACGCAACGTATCGGGGTGGTTTTGCCATTACTGGCAATGGGGTGGGCGTGGCTTCTGCATGATGAATCAGGCCCGCAGACCGGCAGTTTGACACCACTGACTTGCCTTGATGACCTGGGTCATCAACTTACAACCATTTGCTGGTGGTGCAGTGGTGAATGGAGGAATAGAATACAATAGAACAGAACAGAACAGAACAGAACAGAACAGAACAGAACAGAACAGTATAGAATAGAATAGAATAGAATAGAATAGAATAGAATAGAATAGAATAGAATAGAATAGAATAGAATAGAATAGAATAGAATAGAATAGAATAGAATAGAATAGTATAGAATAGAATAGAATAGAATAAGGAATGGAAGAATAGAATAGAATAGAATAGAATAGAATAGAATAGAATAGAATAGAATAGAATAGAATAGAATAGAACAGAATTAGAAGAATAGAATAGAATAGAATAGAATAGAATAGAATAGAATAGAATAGAATAGAATAGAATAGAACAGAATAGAATAGAATAGAATTATAGAATAGAATAGAATAGAATAGAATAGAATAGAATAGAATAGAATAGAATAGAATAGAATAGAATAGAATAGAATAGAATAGAATAGAATAGAATAGAATAAACAATAGAGAATAGAGTAGAATAGAATAGAATAGAGAATGGAATGGAATGGAATAGAATAGAAGGGAATGGATTGGATTTACTTCTGCCTCTTGTAACGCAGCACCAAATTCATCTGTTGATCTTCAACAGTATTGAAAAGAGCGACCTTTGACCCCTGTTTACACTTGCAATTGCCATACCATCCCCACAGTCATGGGATCAAAATTCAAACACTTGACAACCAATATGCATTTACAACGAGGTCGTCCACCTGTCTGCATAAGCCAGTTGTGTCAGACCTAAGGAACTTTAAGACTTCTGGACTTCCTATCCCAGAATTCCCCAGCCAGCATGGCTACTGAGGAATTCTGGGAGTTGAACTCCCCCAGTCTTACATTTGCCAAGATTGGTCACCCCTGGCATAAACACTCTCTTTCCCCAAGTTGCCACTGGATGTAGACGTGAACCCACAAAACCTTTTCAGGATATCGTTAAAGTTTCTTGCAGATCAGCCCTAGATTATTCCTGTCAGGGATCAAATTACACGCCTCTTCTGCTTTCCTAACAAGCAGGAGAAAATGATCAATGGGCTAACACAGATAGATTGCCCCTGTGAATGGAGGATTGATTTCACTCTCACGACCACTGACAAAAATTTATATGTGTGTATACACGGTGGCTCAATGGGATAGGACGCTGAGCTTGTCGATCAGAAGGTCGGCAGTTTGGCGGGTCGAATCCCGAGTGCCGCGTAGCAGAGTGAGCGCCTGTTACTCGTCCCAGCTTCTGCCAACCTAGCAGTTCGAAAGGACATAAAAAATGCAAGTAGAAAAATAGGGACCGCTACGGTGGGAAGGTAACAGCGTTCCGTGCGCCTTTGGCGTCTAGTCATGCCAGCCACATGACCACGGAGACGTCCTCGGACAAGCGCCGGCTCTTCGGCTTTGAAACAGAGATGAGCACCGGCCCCTAGAGTCGGAAACGACTAGCACGTATGTGCGGGGGAACCTTTACCTTTACCTATGTCTAGTTCAAGGGTCGGCAACCCGCGGCTCCGGAGCCGCATGCTCCCAGCTGCCCGGTGCGCGCGCACCTCTTTGAACGGGCAGTGGTGCGCGCGCACCTCTCAAAATGGAGAGTGGCACCGCCCATTTGGAGAGGTGCGCGCGCACCTCCCTGAATGGGCGGAGGTGCGCGCGCACCTCCACAAACCTTTGGAGAGGTGCGCGCGTACCTCCGCGCGAACGGGCAGAGGTGCCGCTCTTTGAGGAAGCTGTCGCGGCCTGTCTCCGAAGCTGCCGCTTTCGGCAGCTTTGCAGACGGGCCGCTACAACTTCCTCAAAGAGCAGCGCCCCTGCCCATTCTGAGAGGTGCGTGCGCACCTCCCCAAACCTTTGGAGAGGTGCGCGCGTACCTCCGCGTGAACGGGCAGAGATGCCGCTCTTAGAGGAAGCTGTAGCGGCCCGTCTCCGAAACTGCCGAAAGCGGCAGCTTCGGAGACGGGCGGCTACAGCTTCCTCAAAGAGCAGTGCCCCTGCCCATTCTGAGAGGTGCGCGCGCACCTCTCCGAACGACCGGAGGTGCGTGCGCACCTCCCCAAACCTTTGGAGAGGTGCACGCGTACCTCCGCGCAAACAGGCAGGGGCGCTGCTCTTTGAGGAAGCTGCCGCGGCCCGTCTGCAAAGCTGCTGAAAGCGGCAGCTTTGCAGACGGGCCGTCGCCGTCGGGCAACCGGGAACTGGTTCCATCTCACTTTTTTAAAAAATGGCTACCGCGTGCGTCCGCGCATGCGCAAAAAACCGTTTGGCGCATGCGCAAAACTTTTTTTTGCGCATGCGCGTGCATGGACACACGCACGCGACTCCCACTTTTTTAAATTTGTGATGGAACCGGTTCCCAGTGGCTCTTTTCCTTTTTTAGGTTGCCGACCCCTGGTCTAGTTTTATGAAGAGAAGGACGAGGAGAGACATGACAGCAGTCTTCCAGTATCTCAGGGGCTGCCCCAAAGAAGAGGCAGTCAAGCTATTCTCCAAGCACCTGAAGGCAGAACAAGAAGCTACGGATGGAAACTAATCACGGAGAGAAGCAACCTAGAACTAAGGTGAAAGAAGGACCAAGGCTGACATGATAGCAGTCTTCCAATATTTCGAGGGCTCCCACAAAGAAGAAGGGATCAACCTCTTCTCCAAAGCACCAGAAGGCAGGAGAAGAAGCAACGGATGGAAACGAATCAAGGAGAGAAGCAACCTGGAATTAAGGAGAAATTGCTGACAATTGAGGACAATTAACCAGTGGAACGACCTGCCTCCAGAAGCGGTGAATGCTCCGACACTGGAAGTTTTTAAGAAGAGACTGGCCAGCCATTTGTCTGAAATGGTATAGGGTTTCCTGCCTGAGCAGGGGGTTGGACTAGATGACCTCCAAAGTACCTTCCAACATCATCATCATCATTATTATTATTATTATTATTATTATTATTATTATTATTATTATTATTATTATTATTATTATTATTATTTCCTTCCACAATCCAACTGCATCGTCTTCTGGGTGAGCCCTATTAGGCCAAGTAACAGGGAAAAAATGGAGGAATGGAAAGAGCAGTAGTCCTCCACCTACCGCCATTCGTTTAGCGACCGTTCCAAGTTACGACAGCACTGAGAAAAGCGACACGACCTAAATCTATTGCCGTGTCCCCTTTCGGTCACATGATCCAAATTCAGACGCTTGGATCGCATTTACGATGGTTGCAGCATCCTGGGGAATCACGCAATCCCCTCGGGCAGCCTTCTGACAAGCAAAGTCAACGGGGAAGCGAAATTCGCTTAACAATCGCGCTACTCACTGAACAACGGCAGTGATTTACTCGGCATCCGTGGTCGTCAAACAGGGCAAAACTCACTTAAACAACGTCTTGCTGAGCAACCGAAATTTTGGGGCTCTGTTATGGCCTTAAGTCGAGGACTACCTGTGTAAGGAGAAAAAATCTCCAAATTCGGGACTTTATCAGTCTATGCAAGCGGGGAGCTAAATTTAGTTCATAGCAATACGGCTCGTTCTATCTGCTCGGTTTCGTTCTTTGAAACAAAAAGTATAGCCGTACATACTGTATATGCACTCATGTGGTGTTTCCTTTGGAGTAAGCAACTGTTAAGAAAAAAAAAATCTCCATCTGTCTGCAAGAAAACAACCAAGCTCAGAACAGAATAACACAGTTGGAAGGGACTTTGGAGGTCATCTAGTCCAACCCCCTGCTCAGGCAGGAAACCCTACATCAGGGGTGTCAAACTCAATTTGATTGAGGGCCGCATCAGCATTGCAGTTGCCCTCAGGGGGCCGGGTGGGTGTGGCCTAGGTGGGTGTGGCCTACTGGATGGGCGTGGTTAGAGTGCGTATGGCCTACTGGGTGGGCGTGGCCAGCTCTACATCGTTGGCATCAAGGGTGCCTATGGGGGCCTGGGTAGGAGTGGGACAGATCTGAGGGTCTCTGGCAGAAGGAGGGTCTCTGGGCCAGGGCCAAGGCAGTGGGGGCCGTTCCCTCACTCTTTCCAGAATGGCTTCGCGGGCCGCATGAAACCACTTTGCGGGCCCCATCCGCCCCCCGGGCCTTGTGTTTCACATGTCTGCCCTAGGCCATTTCAGACAAATGGTTGTCCAGTCTCTTCTTGAAAACCTCCAGTGTTGGAGCATTCACCGCTTCTGGAGGCAGGTTGTGCCACTGGTTAACTTTTCTATCTCTGGGGAAAGTTCTCCTTAATTCCTGGTTGCTTCTCTCCTCTCTTGGTTTCCATCCATTGTTTCTTGTCCTGCTTTCAGGTGCT
Source organism: Vipera ursinii (assembly GCF_947247035.1). Taxonomy (NCBI): domain Eukaryota; kingdom Metazoa; phylum Chordata; class Lepidosauria; order Squamata; family Viperidae; genus Vipera; species Vipera ursinii. The sequence goes on from NC_139512.1 coordinate 11,647,656, forward strand.
GCGGAGAATAGGTTGAAACCCCACTCCCCTTTGTGGCGTCCCCCTGAAATATTGGAAGACTGCTATCCTCCTCCTCCTCCTCCTCTCCACAAACCCCACTCCCTTCTAGCACTGATGATGTAACCTACCATAGTCACACAAACACACACACACACACACACACATAAATAGCTTGAAATAGCTATACTAGTCTCCCTTTAACTCTTTGTCAGCCAAATTTAACATATATATATATACACTTCGTTGTAACTACGTCTGCCTGCAAAACGCTCCTACATCCTATTATACTGTGCAGCAAACCTGGCCTCACTCCAAATGCCAGGGTTTTAAATCCTGATTTATTTATTTACTTTAAATCTCTCCTTCTTTTCCACCTCACTGCTTTTTCTTTAAGGGCCCGAGAGGCAGCTATAAGCTCACCCGTCTTTCCAGAACGTTCTTTTTGGCTTGAGAAGCGTCATTCCCCACTTTGCCGGCTTCAGCCCTTAAAAAAAAAACATCTTGGAATTTGCTGAATTTCCCAAATCCTCCCATGAGTCAGAGAAAGCCTTGTCACACAAGGGTCCTCGACTTACAACAGACTCGCTTAGTGGCCGTTCAGATTTACGGAACGGCACTCAGAAAAGGGACTTACGACCGTTTTTCACACTTACGACCCTTGCAGCATCCCCACGGCCACGTGTCCCAGGGTCACGTGGTCACCGTTTGTCACCTTCCCGGCTGGCTTCCGACAAACAAAGTCAGTGTGGGAAGCCAGATTGGATTAACGACCAAATGATTCGCTTATAATAACTGCAGTGATTCACCTTTGTGTGGCAAGAAAGGGGGCAAATCTCACTTAACAACTGTCTTGCTCAGCATAGAAATTTTGGGCTGAGTTGTGGTTGTAAGTCGAGGACTGCCTCTCTATATAAGCAGAGAGCAAACCCCAAACTCCCTTTAGCCCTGATAACGTTACCTAGTTAGGTCATGAAACGCCTGCAAGGAAACAACCAAGCTCAGAAAGCACAGAGGACCCCACAGCTCAATCCTGAGCTACAAATACCGTCTACTAGCATTGATGATGTTACTTAGTTGGGTCATGAAATGTCTGTAAGCTCAGAAAATGCCCAGGACCCCCCCACACACACACACACACACAGTCCTCCTCTTCCTCCTCTCCACAAATCCACTCCCTCTTAGCACTGATAATGTTACCAAGTTGGGTCATGAAATGTCTGCAAGAAAACAACCAAGCTCAGAGAGCACCAAGGACCCCATGGTCTTCCTCCTCCTCCTCCTCCTCCTCCTCCTCCTCCTCCTCCTCCTCCTCCTCTTCTTCTTCTTCCTCCTCTTCCTCTTCCTCCTCCCCCCTTCTTCTCCTCCACTTTGCAAACCTTATCCCCCTTCTAACACTGATAATTTATTTATTTATTTATTTATTTATTTATTTATTTATTTATTTATTTATTTATTTAATTATTTATATACCGCCCTTCTCCCGAAGGACTCAGGGCAATGCAATAAAATACAATATACAAAAATTAAAAAATATTAAATACTACAGCCCTATTCAATAAATTAATACAAAACCATAAAATACCCCTAAACCCATCAGACCAGGCTGGCTTGTTCAAATAAATGTGTTTTTAGGTCCCGTCGGAAGGAGCGAAGGTCGGGAGCCGTCCGGAGCTCCACCGGTAGACGCTTCCAAAGGTCTGGCGCGCCCACAGAGAACGCCCTCCCCCCGGGGGCCGCCAGTCGACACTCTTTGACCGACGGCACCCTAAGGAGGCTCTCTCTGTGGGAGCGCACTGGACGAAGGGAAGTTGATGCCGGCAGCAGGTGCTCCCGTAAGTAACCCAGACCCATGCCATTTAGGGCTTTATAGGTCGTAACCAGCACCTTGAATCTTACCCGGAGGGCAACCGGGAGCCAATGCAGCTCATAATGTTACCTAGTTGGGTCATGAAACGTCTGCAAGAAAGCTCCTAAGCCCAGGGAGCACCAAGGATCCCACCATCCTCCTCCTCCTCCTCCTCCTGCTCCTCCTCCTCCTCCTCCTCCAGCAGTCTGTAATCTCGGTATTATCCAAATTGGGCAGAAATGGACTCCTTCCCCTGGCTTGTTACACAACAGGCAAATAAACTGGCTACAAAGGGTGTGTGAACTCAACCGAGGTGACGAGTCTCCAGCCTCACGGCCTGGAGTTGGGAGAGAGCCCAGACCATCTCCCGAAGCAGATGCCCCCCCCCACCTTAGACTTCTCAAGATTAAAAGGGTCGGTTGAGCCGCTGCCAAGCGATCTGGATCCACTGCCGGAAAAAGCCAGTAATAAATCTTGGGACGGGGGAGCAAATTAATAGAGGTGAATTTGATTTGAGGAAATGCGGAAGGGGGGAGGGAAGTGTTATTAGAGTCTTGCCATCTAGGCAAGACTGGGAAAACAACGCAGAGAGGACGAGAAAGAAAGAGAAGAGAGAGAGAGAGAGATGGAGAGAGATGGAGTGGGATAGAGGGGCGGGGAAGAGACAGTACAAGCAATAATTGCCAACTTAGCGCCATCTTGGAAACGTCCTCCTGATATCACGCGAAGTTGTGATACCACTCTACAAGGCCTTGGTAAGGCCACACTTGGAATCCCGCATCCAGTTTTGGTCACCACGATGTAAAAAAGATGTTGAGACTCTAGAAAGAGTGCAGAGAAGAGCAGCAAAGAGGATCAGGGGACGGGAGGCTAAAACATACGGAGAACGCTGGCAGGAATTGGGTAGGTGTAGTTCGGGGGTCTTCAACCTTGGCCCTTTTATGACTTGTGGACTTCAACTCCCAGAATTCCTCAGCCAGGAAATCACACGGTTGTAAAGTGAACCTGGCTTCCCCATTGACTTCTTTTGTCAGAAGGCTGCAAAAGGGGATCACATGACCACGCGACACGGCAACTGTCGTGAGTACATGCCAGTTTCCAAGCCTCTGAATTTTGATCATGTGACCATGGTCACATAGCTTCTTCATCAAGTACCAAATAAACAATGAGTCCCGGGACAAAAATTTCACATCAAAGCATCCGAATTTTGATCCTGTGATGCCACAACAGTCATCAGTGTGAAAAAGGTCATAAGTCACTTTTTCCAGCGCCATTGTAAGTTCAAATGGTCACTCAATGAATGACGACTACCTATACTGGATCCAAATTGACTGAGAAATTTTTAAAAGAATGCTGCCTCTGTCGATCATATGTCCCTTCTACATGGATCTTCTCCGGTTCTCTCCTGTTGGGTGAGATAGCACCGACCTCCCAGAATTCCTACTGAATTCCCAGGGAATTCTGGGAATTGCAGTTCCGGTACATCTTGAGGGCTCCAAATTGGGGGAAATAGATTATCCCCATCAGCGTTTCTCAACACTAACAACTTTGAGGCCTATGAACTTCAGCTCCTTAGACCAGGGGTAGGCAACCTGGGCTCTATTCTGACTCGTGGACTTCAACTCCCAGAATTCCTGAGCCAACATGGCCCACCTTGGACACCTCTCCCTTTCCCCTCAGCATGGCTGGATGAGGAATTCTGGGAGTTGAAGTCCACAAATCATAAAAGAGCCAAGGTTGCCTACCCTTGCTAGACATATGGACTTCAACTCCCAGAATTCCCCAGTCAGGGAATTCTGGGAATTGAAGTCCACATGTCTTAAAGTCACTAAACTTAAGAAACACTAATCCACATTATCCACAAATATACATACAGCTGACAAATGGTTGTTGTTGTTAGTTGTGAAGTCGTGTCCGACCCATCGCGACCCCATGGACAATGTTCCTCCAGGCCTTCCTGTCCTCTACCATCTTCTGGAGTCCATTTAAGCTCACGCCTCCTGCTTCAGTGACTCCATCCAGCCACCTCATTCTCTGTCGTCCCCTTCTTCTCTTGCCCTCAACCTTTCCCAGCGTTAAGCTCTTCTCCAGTGAGTCCTTCCTTCTCACTAGATGTTCAAAGTATTTGAGTTTCAACTTCAGGATCTGGCCTTCTAAAGAGCAGTCAGGATTGATCTCCTCTAGGACTGACCGGTTTGATCGCCTTGCAGTCCAAGGGACTCGCAGGAGTCTTCTCCAGCACCAGAGTTCAAAGGCCTCCATTCTTTGGCGCTCAGCCTTTCTTATGGTCCAACTTTCACTGCCATACATTGCAACTGGGAAGACCATAGCCTTGACTATACGCACTTTTGTTGGCAGGGTGATGTCTCTGCTTTTTAGTGTGCTGTCTAGATTTGCCATGGCTTTCCTCCCCAGGAGCAAGCGTCTTTTAATTTCTTGGCTGCAGTTCCCGTCTGTGTTGATCTTGGAGCCCAGGAAAATAAAATCTGTCACTACCTCCATTTCTTCCCCATCTATTTGCCAGGAATTGAGAGGGCCGGATGCCATGATCTTGGTTTTCTTAATGTTTAGTTTCAACCCAACTTTTGCACTCTCCTTCTTCACCCGCAACAAGAGGCTCTTTAGTTCTTCTTCACTTTCTGCCATTAGAGTGGTATCATCTGCATATCTTAGGTTGGTGATATTTCTTCCGGCAATCTTAATTCCAACTTTTGATTCATCTAGCCCTGCCTTTCTCATGATGTGCTCTGCATATAAGTTAAATAGGCAGGGCGACAGTGTACAGCCTTGCTGGACTCCTTTCCCAATTTTGAACCAATCAGTGGTTCCGTGTCCAGTTCTCACTGTTGCTTCTTGGCCCGCATATAGGTTTCTCAAGAGACAAATAAGATGGTCTGGTACTCCCATCTCTTTAAGAACTTGCCACAGTTTGTTGTGATCCACACAATCAAATGCTTTAGCATAGTCAATGAAGCAGAAGTAGATGTTTTTCTGGAACTCCCTAGCTTTCTCCATGATCCAGCGGATGTTGGCAATTTGATCTCTAGTTCCTCTAGCTTGTAGGATTTTAAGCATAACTTTACTAGCATGTGAAATGAGTGCAATGGTGCGATAATTTGAACATTCTTTGGCACTGCCTTTCTTTGGAATTGAAGCAAAAGTAGACGTTTTTCTGGAACTCCCTAGCTTTCTCCATGATCCAGTGTATGTTGGCAATTTGATCTCTAGTTCCTCTGCCACTTCAAAATCCTGCCTGTACTTCTGGTAGTTCTCGATCCACATACTGCTGGAGTCTAGCTTGTAGGATTTTAAGCATAACTTTACTAGCATGTGAAATGAGTGCAATGGTGCGATAGTTTGAACATTCTTTGGCACTGCCTTTCTTTGGAATTGGAATGTAAACTGATCTTTTCCAATCCTGTGGCCACTGTTGAGTTTTACACATTTGTGGCAAATTGAGTGTAGCACTTTTACTGCATCGTCTTTTAAGATTTTGAATAGCTCAGCTGGAATACTGTCACCTCTACTAGCTTTGTTGTTGCTCAGCTTTCCTAAGGCCCATTTCACTTCACATTCTAGGATGTCTGGCTCAAGGTCAGTGACCACCTCATCATGGTTTTCAGGGACGTTAAACTCGTTCTTCTATAGTTCTTCTGTGTAATTTTGCCACCTCTTCTTAATCTCTTCTGGCTCTGTTAGGTCCCTGCCATTATTTTTCCATAAAATGTTCCCTTCATCTCTCCAATTTTCTTGAAAAGATCTAGGGGTCCTCCCTATTCTATTGTTTTCTTCTATTTCTTTACACTGTTCATTTAAGAAGGCATTCTTATCTCTTCTAGCTATTCTCTGTAATTCTGCATTCAATTGAGCATATCTTTCTTTTTCTCCCTTGCCTTTCGCTTCCCTCCTTTCCTCAGCTATTTGCAAAGCTTCCTCAGACAGCCATTTTGCTTTCTTGCATTTCTTTTTCTTTGGGACGGTTTTGGTTGCTACCTGTTGTACAATCTTGTGAACCTCTGTCCATAGTTCTTCAGGCACTCTGTCTATCAGATCTAATTCCTTAAATCTATTTGTCACCTCTACTGTATATTCAACAGGGATATGATTTAATTCATACCTGAGTGGCCTAGTGCTTTTCCCTACTTTCTTCAGTTTGAGCCTAAACTTTGCAAGGAGAAGCTCATGGTCTGAGCCACAGTCAGCTCCTGGTCTTGTTTTTACTGACTGTATAGAGCTTCTCCATCTTTGGCTGCAGAGCATATAGTCAATCTGATTTCTGTGTTGACCGTCTGGTGATGTCCATGTGTACAGCCTTCTCTTGGGTTGTTGGAAAAGAGTGTTTGCTATGACCATCGTATTCTCTTGACAAAATTCTATCAGCCTGTGCCCTGCTTCATTTTGTATCCCCAAGGCCAATTTTGCCTGTTATTCTGGTTATCTTTTGGCTTCCTACTTTAGCATTCCAATCCCCCATGATGATAAGGACATCATTTTTTGGTGTTAGTTTTGTAAGGTGCTGTAGGGCTTCATATAACCGGTCAATTTCATCCTCTTCAGCACTGGTGGTTGGGGCATAGACTTGGACTACTGTGATATTGAATAGTTTGCCTTGGATTCGAACTGAGATCATTCTGTCATTTTGAGGATTGTATCCAAGTATTGCTTTTCCTACTCTTTTATTGACTATGAAGGCTACTCCATTTCTTCTGAAGGATTCTTGCCTGCAGTAGTATACCGGATGGTCATCTGAATTAAATTCACCCATTCCTGTCCATTTTAGTTCGCTGATACCTAAGATGTCAATGTTCAGTCTTGTCATCTCTTGTTTGACCACGTCCAGTTTTCCTTGATTCATGGATCTTACATTCCAGGTTCCTATGGAGAAAATATCTTTACAGCATCGGACTTTCCTTTCACCACCAGACACATCCACAGCTGAGCGTCCTTTCGGCTTTGGCCCAGTCGCTTCATTCTTTCTGGCGCTACTAGTACTAGCCCTCTGCTCTTCCCCAGTAGCATATTGGATGCCTTCCGACCTGAGGGGCTCATCTTCCAGCGTCATATCGTTTTGCCTTTTGGTACTACTGTCCATGGGGTTTTCATGGCAAAGATACTGGAGTGGTTTGCCATTTCCTTCTCCAGTGGATCACGTTTTGTCAGAACTCTCTGCTATGACCTTTCCATCTTGGGTGGCCCTGCACGGCATAGCTCATAGCTTCATTGAATTACGCAAGCCCCTTCAACCCAACAAGGCAGTAATCCATGAAGGGGTGACAAATGGTGGCATCCCCCAAATCGGACAAGTTTATTCCAATATTACACCCAGCAAGGCAGAAATAACTAGAGTGGTGTTCTAGTCTAGACTCTTTCCCTTGCGTGTTTGTGTGTGTTTTGCTAAGCATCTAATTTAATTAAATATGTATATTTAATAATCCTCATAAGCAAATTGTTTAAGTGAGTGAGGAAAAGTTTTTATACTGTGCTCTGCAGAGATTTCTAATTTATTGTTTCCAGCGTTGGGTTTTTCTAATATCTGTAACTGCACTGGCAGGAATATTAATATTCTCATTTGATCTCGTTTGTACTTACTGGTGATATGGCACACTTAAGTCACAATTATTTATTTCTACCCCACTTTCTTTCAACTCAGAGGTGTTTTTTTTTAAAAAAAAAACTTGGCAACTTTAAGATGGGTGGACTTCATTTCCCAGAATTCCCCAGCCAGCATTTATGGATTTCAACTTCCAGAATTCTCTAGCCAGCACTTAGAACCTATTTATTTATTCTGAAAATTTCTATTGCCACCTACTCACACATGGTAATTCCAGGCGGTTTACACAAATAGAAAAACAACCTATAAAACAATCAAAAATAATAAAATAATATAATAACTCCCCCACCACCGCCCCATCCCAGCAACAACTCAAATTAAACTAGCCATTGGATGGGCTCTATACCACTCTGGGTTCCTCATGCCTGCTGGCAGAACCAGGTCTTCAGTGCCTTCCGAAAGAATAGAATAGAATAGAATAGAATAGAATAGAATAGAATAGAATAGAATAGAATAGAATAGAATAGAATAGAATAGAATAGAATAGAATAGAATAGAATATATAAGAATAGAATAGAATATATAAGAATAGAATAGAATAGAATAGAATAGAATAGAATAGAATAGAATAGAATAGAATAGAATAGAATAGAATAGAATAGAATAGAATAGAATAGAATATATAAGAATAGAATAGAATAGAATAGAATAGAATAGAATAGAATAGAATAGAATAGAATAGAATAGAATAGAATAGAATAGAATAGAATAGAATAGAATAGAATAGAATAGAATGAATGGAATTAGAATAGAATAGAATAGAATAGAATAGAATAGAATAGAATAGAATAGAATAGAATAGAATAGAATAGAATAGAATAGAATAGAATTCTTTATTGAGAATAGTATGGAATGGAATGGAATGGAATGGAATGGAATAGAATAGAATAGAATAGAATAGAATAGAATAGAATAGAATAGAATAGAATAGAATAGAATAGAATAGAATAGAATAGAATAGAATAGAATAGAATGAATGGAATTAATAGAATAGAATAGAATAGAATAGAATAGAATAGAATAGAATAGAATAGAATAGAATAGAATAGAATAGAATGAATGGAATTAGAATAGAATAGAATAGAATAGAATAGAATAGAATAGAATAGAATAGAATAGAATAGAATAGAATAGAATAGAATAGAACAGAATTCTTTATTGAGAATAGTATGGAATGGAATGGAATGGAATGGAATAGAATAGAATAGAATAGAATAGAATAGAATAGAATAGAATAGAATAGAATAGAATAGAATAGAATAGAATAGAATAGAATAGAATAGAATAGAATAGAATAGAATAGAATAGAATAGAATGAATGGAATTAATAGAATAGAATAGAATAGAATAGAATAGAATAGAATAGAATAGAATAGAATAGAATTAGAATAGAATAGAATAGAATAGAATAGAATAGAATAGAATAGAATAGAATAGAATAGAATAGAATAGAATGGAATGGAATGGAATGGAATGGAATGGAATGGAATGGAATGGAATGGAATTAGAATAGAATAGAATAGAATAGAATAGAATAGAATAGAATAGAATAGAATAGAATAGAATAGAATAGAATAGAATAGAATAGAATAGAATAGAATAGAATAGAATAGAATAGAATTCTTTATTGAGAATAGAATGGAGTGGAGTGGAGTGGAGTGGAGTGGAGTGGAGTGGAGTGGAGTGGAGTGGAGTGGAGTGGAACGGAACGGAACAGAACAGAACAGAACAGAACAGAACAGAACAGAATAGAATAGAATAGAATAGAATAGAATAGAATAGAATTCTTTATTGAGAATAGAATAGAATAGAATAGAATAGAATAGAATAGAATAGAATAGAATAGAATAGAATTCTTTATTGAGAATAGAATGGAGTGGAGTGGAGTGGAATAGAATAGAATAGAATAGAATAGAATAGAATAGAATAGAATAGAATAGAATAGAATAGAATAGAATAGAATAGAATAGAATAGAATAGAATAGAATAGAATGAATGGAATTAGAATAGAATAGAATAGAATAGAATAGAATAGAATAGAATAGAATAGAATAGAATAGAATAGAATAGAATAGAATAGAATAGAATAGAATAGAATAGAATAGAATAGAATTAGAATAGAATAGAATAGAATAGAATGGAATGGAATGGAATGGAATGGAATGGAATGGAATGGAATGGAATTAGAATAGAATAGAATAGAATAGAATAGAATAGAATAGAATAGAATAGAATAGAATAGAATAGAATAGAATAGAATAGAATAGAATAGAATAGAATAGAATAGAATAGAATAGAATTCTTTATTGAGAATAGAATGGAGTGGAGTGGAGTGGAGTGGAGTGGAGTGGAGTGGAGTGGAGTGGAGTGGAGTGGAGTGGAACGGAACGGAACAGAACAGAACAGAACAGAACAGAACAGAACAGAACAGAATAGAATAGAATAGAATAGAATAGAATAGAATAGAATTCTTTATTGAGAATAGAATAGAATAGAATAGAATAGAATAGAATAGAATAGAATAGAATAGAATAGAATAGAATAGAATGGAATAGAATAGAATAGAATAGAATAGAATAGAATAGAATTCTTTATTGAGAATAGAATGGAGTGGAGTGGAGTGGAATAGAATAGAATAGAATAGAATAAAATAGAATAGAATAGAATAGAATAGAATAGAATAGAATAGAATAGAATAGAATGAATGGAATTGGAATAGAATAGAATAGAATAGAATAGAATAGAATAGAATAGAATAGAATAGAATAGAATAGAATAGAATAGAATTAGAATAGAATAGAATAGAATAGAATAGAATAGAATAGAATAGAATGGAATGGAATGGAATGGAATGGAATGGAATGGAATGGAATGGAATGGAATGGAATGGAATGGAATTAGAATAGAATAGAATAGAATAGAATAGAATAGAATAGAATAGAATAGAATAGAATAGAATAGAATAGAATTCTTTATTGAGAATAGAATGGAGTGGAGTGGAGTGGAGTGGAGTGGAGTGGAGTGGAGTGGAGTGGAGTGGAGTGGAACGGAACGGAACAGAACAGAACAGAACAGAACAGAACAGAACAGAATAGAATAGAATAGAATAGAATAGAATAGAATAGAATTCTTTATTGAGAATAGAATAGAATAGAATAGAATAGAATAGAATAGAATAGAATAGAATAGAATAGAATAGAATAGAATAGAATAGAATAGAATAGAATAGAATAGAATTCTTTATTGAGAATAGAATGGAGTGGAGTGGAGTGGAATAGAATAGAATAGAATAGAATAGAATAGAATAGAATAGAATAGAATAGAATAGAATAGAATAGAATAGAATAGAATAGAATAGAATAGAATAGAATAGAATAGAAATAAGGAATAGAATGGAATGGAATGGAATGGAATGGAATAGAATAGAATAGAATAGAATAGAATAGAATAGAATAGAATAGAATAGAATAGAATAGAATAGAATAGAATAGAATAGAATAGAATAGAATAGAATAGAATAGAATAGAATAGAAATAAGGAATAGAATGGAATGGAATGGAATGGAATGGAATGGAATAGAATAGAATAGAATAGAATAGAATAGAATTCTTTATTGAGAATAGAATGGAGTGGAGTGGAGTGGAGTGGAATAGAATAGAATAGAATAGAATAGAATAGAATAGAATAGAATAGAATAGAATAGAATAGAATAGAATAGAATAGAATAGAATAGAATAGAATAGAATAGAATAGAAATAAGGAATAGAATGGAATGGAATGGAATGGAATAGAATAGAATAGAATAGAATAGAATAGAATAGAATAGAATAGAATAGAATAGAATAGAATAGAATAGAATAGAATAGAATAGAATAGAATAGAATAGAATAGAATAGAATAGAATAGAAATAAGGAATAGAATGGAATGGAATAGAATAGAATAGAATAGAATAGAATAGAAGGGACCTTGGAGGTCTTCTAGTCCAGCCCGCTGCTTGAGCTGGAGAATCTACATCATTTCAGATAAGTGACCGTTTCTAGCCTCTTCTTAAAAAACTCCTTTGATGACGTGCCCGCAACTTCTGGTGGCAAGCTGTTCCACTGTTTAATTGCCCTGACTGTCAGGAAGTTTCTCCATAATTCCAGGTTGCTTCTCTCTTTGATTTGTGGATTTCAATTCCCAGAATTCCCCAGCCAGCATTTATGTATTTCAACTCTGGTTCTGATTAGGTGCAAGATCATTAAAGAGAGAAGCAAGCTGAAACTAAGGAGAAATTTCCTGACAGTGAGAACAATTAATCAGTGGAACTACCTGCCTCCAGAGGTTGTGGGTGGTCCAACACTGGAGATTTTCAAGAGACCGGACAGCCCGTTGTCCAACGGGTCTCCTGCTTCCAACTTATTGTGTTATTGTGTAATTCTATGTGATACATACTAACTTTATGGGTTGCAGAAAAGGAGAAAAGAGAAGACCTACGTGTTGAGCAGACGGAGCAGAGTTTCCCAAACTTTAGCAACTCAAAGCCGTGTGGACCTCCAACTGCATGGCTGTACATGCTTAAATGTACATGGGGAAAAATCAGAGAAGAGCAACTAAGATGATCAAAGGCCTGGAGACTGAAACATACGAAGAACGGCTGCGGGAATTGGGTTTGGCCAGTCTAAAGAAAAGAAGAAATAGGGGAGACATGATAGCAGTCTTCCAGTATTTGAGAGACTGCCACAAAGAAGAGGAGGGCAAATTATTCTCCAAAGCACCTGAAAGCAGAACGAGAAACAATGTTTGGAAACTGGTCAAGGAGAGAAGCAACCTGGATTTAAGGAGAAACTTCCTGACAGTGAGGACGATTAACTCTTGGAACGGCGTGCCACCAGAAATCATGGGTGCTCCATCATTGGAGATTTTCAAGAGGAGACTGGTCATTCACCTGTCTGAGACCGCATAGGTTCTCTTGCTTGAGCAGTGGGCTGGACTAGAAGACCTCCAAGGCCCCTTCCACCTCTATTCTATTCTAAATGAGTTGTACAGATGCCGAAAAAGGAGTGCGGTGTTTTGTTTTTTAAAAAATGGTCCTTGGTGTTCTTCATGCGACTTTGAGCATCTTAGACAGTTGAAAGGATCAAAACGCAGTGACAACATCGCCTCTCTTACCTGCCATTTGGGTGGGTGGGGGGCCTAAACCTGAAGCATTTTTTTCCCCCAAGGACGCATAGTAACACCAGTCATCCTCGACTTACGATAGTTCATTTAGGGATGGTTCAAACTGAGAGCGGCCCTGGGGAAAAGTGACTTTTGATCGTTTTTCGCACTGACGACCCTTGCAGCATCAAAATTCAGACTCTTGGCATCTGCTTCCTACTTATGACCGTGGCTGTGTCCCAAGGTCACGTGATCCCTTTCTGGCAACCTTCTAACCAGCAAAGTCAATGGAGGAAGCCAGATTCAATTAACAACCGTGTTGCTAACTTATGAGCTGCCGTGATTCACTTAACAACGGAGGCAAGAAAGGTTGTAAAATGGTGCAAAAATCAGTACTGCAGGCTACATCTGCCGATCCTCACCAAGGATCAAGGATGACTCAGCCTTCCGTCCTTCCGAGGTTGGTAAAAGGAGGACCAGATTGTTGGGGGTGTCAGTATGCAGGATTCCCATGATGGTGGGATCAAAATTCAGACGCTTGGCAACTGGTTCATAGTTATGACTGTTGCTGTGTCCCGGGAGGTCATGTGATCCCTTTTCGCAACCTTCTAACCACCAAAGTCAATGGGGGAAGCCAGATTGAGTTAATGACCGTGTTACTAGCTTAATAACCGCAGTGATTCATAGCAAAAAAAAAAAGGTCGCAAAAGTTAACAAAGGTCTCACTTACTGTGGCAATAGTAATTTTGGGCTCAATTGTGGTAATAATAACAAGAAGAAGAAGAAGAAGAAGAAGAAGAAGAAGAAGAAGAAGAAGAAGAAGAAGAAGAAGAAGAAGAAGAAGAAGAAGAAGAAGAAGAAGAAGAAGAAGAAGAAGAAGAATTAGTTGAAAGAGATCTTGGAGGTCATCTAGTCCAACTCCCTGCTCAGGCAGGAAACCCTAGCCTATACCATTTCAGACAAATGGTTGTCCAGTCTCTTCTTTAGAATAGAATAGAATAGAATAGAATAGAATAGAATAGAATAGAATAGAATAGAATAGAATAGAATAGAATAGAATAGAATAGAATAGAATAGAATAGAATAGAATTTAAGAGTAGGAAGGGACCTTAGAGGTCATCTAGTCCAACCCCCTGCTTAGGCAGGAAACCCGATACCATTTCAGACAAATGGCTGTCCAGTCTCCTCTCCTCTCCTCTCCTCTCCTCTCCTCTCCTCTCCTCTCCTCTCCTCTCCTCTCCTCTCCTCTCCTCTCCTCTCCTCTCTTCTCCTCTCCTCTCCTCTTCCAATGTTAGAGCACCCACAGCTTCTGGAGGCAGGTTGTTCCACTGGTTAATTGTTCTGTCAAGAAATTTCTCCTTAGTTCCAGGTTGCTTCTCTACTTGGTGAGTTTCTGTCCATTGCTTCTTGTCCTGCCTTCAGGCGCTTTGGAGAAGAGCTTGACTCCCTCTTCTTTGGGGCAGCCCCTGAGATACTGGAATACTGCTATCCTGTCCCCCCTCGCCCTTCTCTTCATTCAACTAGACCAGGGGTAGGCAACCTCGGCTCTTTTATGACTCATGGACTTCAACTCCCAGAATTCCTGAGCCAGCCATTCTGAGGGGAAAGGGAGAGGTTTCCAAGCTGAGCCATGCTGACTCAGGAATTCTGGGAGTTGAAGTCCATGAGTCATAAAAGAGCCGAGGTTGCCCACCCCTGAACAAGACATACCCAATTCCAGCCAGCGTTCCTTGTATGTTTTAGCTTCCAGTTGAGGACTACCTGTCTATTAACATGTTCTTGTTGCATTTCCACATGCAATCTTGGCTTTTGCCTGCTAAAACGCGAGAGCCACGGATTGTTCTCACCCCCAGCTACGAAAGTCATGGCAGTCTCACAATGTTGATTTCCATACTAGTTAATCTCATTAAATAATTCAGGCTCGGATAACTTAGCTGGTTGAGAAAACCCGTTTCACTAAAACTTCATTCCAAACACGTTTAATTCTTAGCAAGGTAGCCTGAGGCTTTTTTTTTTTCTAAAGCAAATATTCGTTGAGGATTTTTTCTGCCTGCGTTCTTCTGCATTGCCAGTACGGCTCAACTTACAAAAGTTCGTTTAGCGACCGTTTGAAGTTACAACAGCGTTGAAAAAAAGGGACTCGTGGTCCTTTTCCAGACTTGCGACCGTTGTGGCATCGACGGTCATCGGGTGATCAAAATTCAGATGCTTAGCAACCGATTCATATTTACGACGGTTGAAATGTCCCAGGGCCGTGACGCTTGGCCACGGACTCGTATTTACGACATTTACAATGTCTTTGGGGGGGGGGTGAAGCGGGCCCCTTTTGCCACTCTCTGACAAGCTAAGTCAAGTGGGATAGCCAGATTCACTTAACAGTCGGGCGATTAAATTAACAACCACAGTGATTCAGTGAACCATGGCGAGGAAAATGGTAAAATGGGGCAAAATTCACTTAGCAACTGTATTGCTTAGCAACTGAAATTTAAAGTTCCTGTTGTGGTCCTGCCACCAAATGAGAAGAGGCTGGAAAGATGGAAGGAGAAGGGGATGGCAAAGGAGAAGAAGGGTAGATATATATGCCACCACCGACCATGAAGACTGGCCCCAAATCACCCACCCTACTTTTGGACCTAAGGTGGGACTAGAACTCACCGTCTCCTGGAGACTGTCCCAAAGTCACCCAGATGGCTTTCATACCCACGGCGGGACTACAATTCACTGTCTCCTGGTGATTGGCCCAAAGTCACCCAGCCAGCTTTCATACCCATGGCAGGACTAGAACTCACCATCTCCTGGTGATTGGCCCAAAGTCACCCGGCTGGCTTTCATGTCTAAGGCAGGACTAGAACTCACCATCTCCTGGTGACTGGCCCAAAGTCACCCAGCCGGCTTTCATACCCACGGCCGAACTACAATTCACTGTCTCCTGGTGATTGGCCCAAAGTCACCCAGCTGGCTTTCATACCCATGGCAGGACTAGAACTCACCATCTCCCGGTGATTGGCCCAAAGTCACCCAGCCGGCTTTCATACCCACGGCGGGACTACAATTCACTGTCTCCTGGTGATTGGCCCAAAGTCACCCAGCTGGCTTTCATACCCATGGCAGGACTAGAACTCACCATCTCCTGGTGATTGGCCCAAAGTCACCCAGCCAGCTTTCATACCCATGGCAGGACTAGAACTCACCATCTCCTGGTGATTGGCCCAAAGTCACCCAGCCGGCTTTCATACCCACGGCGGGACTACAATTCACTGTCTCCTGGTGATTGGCCCAAAGTCACCCAGCCAGCTTTCATACCCATGGCAGGACTAGAACTCACTGTCTCCTGCTGATTGGCCCAAAGTCACGCAGCCCCCAAAGTCACCCAGCTGGCTTTGGTGTCTAAGGCAGGACTAGAAATCACTGTCCCCTGGTGACTGGACCAAAGTCACCCAGTCGGCTTTCATACCCATGGCGGGACTGGAACTCACTGTCTTCTGGTGATTGACCCAAAGTCACCCAGCCGGCTTTTGTGGCTAAGGTAGCACTGGAATTCACCATCTCAGAATAACAGAGTTGGAAGGGACCTTGGAGGTCTTCTAATCCAACCCCCTGCTCAGGCAGGAAACCCTATTAGCTGGTTGACCGGCCGTACTCAGCGTGTGGTCCTCAATGGAACCGCATCTACATGGAAGGAAGTGTGTAGTGGGGTGCCCCAGGGCTCTGTTCTGGGCCCAGTGCTCTTCAACATCTTCATCAACGATTTGGATGAGGGGATAGATGGGGAACTCATCAAATTTGCAGATGCCACCAAGCTGGCAGGAATAGCCAATACTCCAGAAGACAGGCTTAAGATACAGGAGGATCTGGACAGACTTGAACACTGGGCACTGCCTAACAAAATGAAATTCAGTGGTGAAAAAAGTAAGGTTCTACATTTAGGTAAGAAAAACCAAATGCATAGGTATAGTATAGGGGGTACCTTGATCAATAGTAGTAACTGTGAGAGGGATCTCGGAGTCTTAGTAGACAATCACTTCAATATGAGCCAGCCGTGTGCTGCAGCTGCCAAAAAAGCCAACACAGTGCTAGGCTGCATTAACAGAGGAATAGAATCAAGATCACGTGAAGTATTAATACCACTTTACAATGCCTTGGTAAGGCCACACCTGGAATACTGCATCCAGTTTTGGTCACCATGATGTAAAAAAGATGTTGAGACTCTAGAAAGAGTACAGAGAAGAGCATCAAAGATGATTAGGGGACTGGAGACTAAAGCATATAAGGAACGGCTACAGGAATTGGGTAGGTCTAGTTTAATGAAGAGAAAGGTGAGGGGGGACATGATAGCAGTCTTCCAATATCTCAGGGGCTGCCCCAAAGAAGAGGGAGTCAAGCTGTTCTCCAAAGTGCCTGAAGGCAGGACAAGAAGCAACGGATGGAAACTAATCAAGGAGAGAAGCAACCTAGAACTAAGGAGAAACTTCCTGACAGTTAGAACAATTAACCAGTGGAACAACCTGCCTCCAGAAACTGTGAATGCTCCAGCACTGGAAGTTTTTAAGAAGAGACAGGACAGCCATTTGCCTGAAATGGTATAGGGCAGGGGTCGGCAACCTCGGCTCTTTTATGACTCGTGGAGCATTCCTGAGCATAGCTGGCTCAGGAATTCTGGGAGTTGAAGTCCACGAGTCATAAAAGAGCCAAGGTTGCCGACCCCTGGTATAGGGTTTCCTGCCTGAGCAGGGGGTTGAACTAGATGACCTCCAAGGTCCCTTCCAACATTATTATTATTATTATTATTATTATTATTATTATTATTATTATTATTATTATTATTATTATTATTATTATTATTATTATTATTATTATTATTATTATTTTTTATTTTTATTTTTATTTTTATTTTTATTTTTATTTTTATTTTTATTTTTATTATTATTCCTCCCAATCTCTTCTTTAAAACTTCCAGTGCTGGAGCATTCACAATGAAAGCAATCTGGGTGACTTTGGGCCAATCATCAGGAGACGGTGAGTTCTAGTCCCGCCTTAAGCCGTGAAAGCTGGCTGGGTGACTTTGGGCCAATCCCCAGGAGACGGTGAGTTCTAGTCCCGCCTTAGCCGTGAAACCTGGCTGGGTGACTTTGGGCCAATCCCCAGGAGACGGTGAGTTCTAGTCCCGCCTTAGCCGTGAAACCTGGCTGGGTGACTTTGGGCCAATCCCCAGGAGACGGTGAGTTCTAGTCCCGCCTTAGCCGTGAAAGCTGGCTGGGTGACTTTGGGCCAATCCCCAGGAGACGGTGAGTTCTAGTCCCGCCTTAGCCGTGAAACCTGGCTGGGTGACTTTGGGCCAATCCCCAGGAGACGGTGAGTTCTAGTCCCGCCTTAGCCGTGAAAGCTGTCTGGGTGACTTTGGGCCAATCTCCAGGAGACAATGAGTTCTAGTCCTGCCTTAGGCACAAAAGTGGGCTGGGTGACAAATAATCAATAAATAAAACGGGGGAGTCCCTCTCTTCTCCTCTCCTATAACCCCTAAAGTTCACCTGCGCCTGTTGGGCGCTGGTCTCTCCGACCCGGGGCCCCCTCTTGTCCCCACCCAGCAGAGCCACTGACGGAGGCTGTCAGACACACGCTAACACGTCCACACACTTGGTGTCCGCCAGCCAGCCTGTCCCCCCACCCCCGTAAACCCCAGCCGCTGCCAGATCCTCCTAACCCATCTGCAGTGGTTTGGCAGCCCTGCCTACCAAGGGCTGCAAAGTCAGGAAGGCAGGCCTGTTACCGCTGCTCTGTGGAGAGGGGAAATCTTGGCTGATCTCGCTCCATGCTCGGCTTTAATGCTCAGCGCACTCAGCTGTGCACAGCCGCCATCCAACAACTGACAGCTTCCTCCTTCACCCCCCCCCCCCAAATTGCAAAACAGCAATCCGGAGAATTGGAGGAGGAGAAACTTCAAAAGCTGGGCAGGCAGTCCAGAAACCCGTCCAGCTTCTCTGGAGAGGCAGCCGGGTTGGCTAGACCAGGGCTTTGCAACCTTTTCACCCACTGTACCACTTTTAGGACATGGCAACATCCGAGTACACACCATTCGTGTCGCTTTTCTCAGTGCTGTCGTAACTTGGAACTGTCGCTAAACGAATGGCTGTAGGTGGAGGACTACTGCTCTTTCCATTCCTCCTTTTTTTTCCCTGTTACTTGGCCTAATAGGGCTCACCCAGAAGACGATGCAGCTGGGTTGTGGAAGGACATCATCATCATCATAAGGTTGGAAGGGACCTTGGAGGTCATCTAGTCCAACCCCCTGCTCAGGCAGGAAACCCTACACCATTTCAGGCAAATGGCTGGCCAGTCTCCTCTTAAAAACTTCCAGTGTTGGAGCATTCACAAACTTCTGGAGGCAGGTTGTTCCACTGGTTAGTTGTTCTCACTGTCAGGAAGTTTCTCCTTAGTTCTAGGTTGTTTCTCTCCTCGACTAGTTTCCATCCGTTGCTTCTTCTCCTGCCTTCGGGCGCTTTGGGGAATAGCTTGACTCCCTCTCCTTTGGGGCAGCCCCTGAGATATTGGAAGACTGCTCTCCTGTCCCCACTCGTCCTTCTCTTCATTAAGCTACACATACCCAATTCCAGCCAACGTTCCTTATATGTTTCAGCCTCCAGTCCCCTGATCCTCTTTGTTGCTCTTCTCTGCACTCTTTCTAGAATCTCAACCTCTTTTTTACATCTCTTTCTTCTTCTTCTCCTTCTTCCCTTTTCCTCCTCCCCATCCCTTCTTTTTCTCCTTCTCCCTTTCTTCTCCTCCTTGTTCCCCCTCCTCCATCTCCTTCTCCTTTGCTTTTCCTCTTCTTCTTCTCTCTCCCTTTCTTCTTCCCTCTTCCTCCCCATCTGTTCCTTCTCCTCTCCTCTTCTACTTCTTCTATCCTTCTCTTCCTTCTTCTCCTTCCCTCCTTCTCGTCCCCGTCCATTCCTTCTCTTTCATCATCTTCTTCTTCCCTTCTCCTCCTCCTCCTTTTTCTTCTTTCTCTCCTCCTCTTCTCTTACTTCTTCTCCTTCTTCTTCCCCTGCCCTCCTCCTCCTTCTCCTTCTCTCCTTCTCCTCTCTTCCTTCTCCTCTCACTTCTTCCCTTGTCCTCCTTGTCATCCATTCCTCTTCTTCCCCTTCTCCTCTCCTTCTCCTCCTTCCTTCCTCCTCTTCCTCCTCCTCATCCATTCCTCCTCTTCTTCCCCTTCTTCCCTCCTTCTCTTCCTTCTTCCCTCATCCTCCTCCTCCTGCCCACATGTCTTAAAAGTTGCCAAAGAAACCCTGCTCTCTCTCCTAAGGCCCATGCATCCTTTTTCCCTTAAGCCAGGGGTAGGCAACCTTGGCTCTTTTATGACTTGTGGACTTCAACTCCCAGAATTCCTCAGCCAGCATGAGGGAACTATGGCCCCTTTGTGACTTGTGGACTTCAACTCCCAGAATTCCTCAGCCAGCATGAGGGAACTATGGCCCCTTCGTGATTTGTGGAAAACAACTCCCAGAATTCCTCAGCCAGCATGAGGGAACTATGGCCCCTTCGTGATTTGTGGACTTCAACTCCCAGAATTCCTAAGCCAGCATGAGGGAACTATGGCCCCTTCGTGACTTGTGGACTTCAACTCCCAGAATTCCTCAGCCAGCATGAGGGAACTATGGCCCCTTCGTGATTTGTGGACTTCAACTCCCAGAATTCCTCAGCCAGCATGAGGGAAATTTTGGCCCCTTTGTGGACACATTGTTTCCAGCATGGCTCAGCTTGGAAACCTCTCCCTTTCCCCTCAGCGTGGCTGGGTCAGGAATTCTGGGAGTTGAAGTCCACGAGTCATAAAAGAGCCAAGCTTGCTTACCCCTGCCCTAAGCCCTGCACCCACAGGAAGCTTCCCATGGCTTTCCTTCCCTGCAGCTGAACCAGGCAGACGGAGCTAGCTGTTTCCCCTCTTGTCTGCGGCTTGGCTCGCTTGCAGGACTCAGCTACGGGGGTGGTTCTTTTGATCCCCAAACACCATACCTTCAGTAGGGGTTAGATTAGCTGCTACCCACACAATGCGCAGTTGCTGTGTGGGGCTGATGAATTTGCAAAGCCAATTCCAGGCTGCACCGAGAGACAGGGAGTTTTTCGAGGATACGGAATTGTCGCGAAATGTCTATGGAGATTCTCCGTCGTCCGGGCCATAGTTGACCCAAAGGTGCTTTTTCTGGAGGCAACTGGACTTCCTTGTTTTTCTTTGAAGACGTTTCGCTTCTAAATCCAAGAAGCTTCTTCAGCTCTGACTGGAGGGTGGGGAGTGGAGAGATTTATACACCTTGAAGGATTTATACTGCGAGAATGGCAGAACAAACCCATCAGGACAAGAGTCAGCAGTCCATCTGCATTTGAAAGACAACGGCCACTCTTTCGAAGACAGCAAAGTCCACATTTTGGACGGAGATGACCGCTGGTTTGAAAGAGGGGTCGAAGAGGCCATCTAGGTCAAAACTGAACAGCCCTTTCTCAACGGGGTGGGAGGGGGATGGAATACCACATCCTCTATCTCCTGTTGAAGGAAAAGTCTTCATCGTGGTTCAGTCCAAGCCGGGAATAAACAACACGGCGACTGCTTTAGAAAGAAGGTTGCAGTTTATTGAAGAGGAGAGCCAGACAGGAAGATGGCTCTGGGAGAAAAGAGAGCGAGCACATGTAGGGAGTGGGTTTTTATACCTTCTGAAGCCTTTTGTTTGGAGTTGTTCCTGGGGCATGAACTTTGACCTGAGTCTGAGTGTGCCTTTCCGGTATTCTGATGGTGGTGGGTTAATCCTATTATGTCCCAAGGGTCATATCCTGCTTCCCTGGGGCTGTGCTGATGACTCTTAGATTTTTGGTGTTGATTCTAGGGATCTTGCTTCCTAACCCCAGTTTCCTGACTCCAGTCTTTCTGACAATATTATCATCTGCATTTCAACAGAGCTGGTTTCTGCTTGGGGGAGGGAGACTTGGGGCTATTGAGAAAAACTGGGCATGCTTTTCTGCCTCTTTAAGGTCCTTTGAGAAAAAATATATTTTTCTGCCCTTTTAATATTTCCTTCTCTGGGGGGAGAGGGGTTAGGGTTTCCACACTCCAGTCCAGACCTTTCAGCAGCTCCAAGAAGGCTCTACACACAGAGAGATAATAATAACAAAATAATAATAATAATAATAATAATAATAATAATAATAATAATAATAATAATAATAACAACAACAACAACAACAACAACAACAACAGCAACAGCAGCAGCAATAATACTGGGAACTATGTCCCAAAAGTTTGCAAAATACATCAAGAAACTGCAGCTTCCTGCAATCACTCCAGCAAAGCTACAAAAAACTGCGCTACTCGGAACATCTTACATTTTAAAGAGGTACCTGGTTGATACCTAGGATGCTGGCAGCAACCCGTGTCAATCATCAGCGCCAGTCAATTTGAATGTTCAATTGACTGAGGTTCATGTTTAATGAATATAATAATAATGATGATGATGATGATGATGATGATGATGATGATGATGATGATAATAATAATAATAATAATAATAGTTGGAAAGGACCTTGGAGATCATCTAGTCCAACCCATTGCTCAGGCAGGAAACCCTATACCATTTCAGGCAAATGGCTGTCGTCTCTTCTTAAAAACTTCCAGTGCTGGAGCATTCACAGCTTCTGGAGGCAGGTTGTCCCACTGGTTAATTGTTCTGTCAGGAAATTTCTGACAGCTTTGCCCCACTCAGGTGACCCTGAGGACACAGACAAGCCTCCAGGTGGCCTCAACAACTCTCTAAAAGGATGCAAATGACCAGCTGTCTGCAAGGAGTATAAATCCTTCCCTTCCCCACCATCCGGTCAGAGGTGAAGATGCTTCTTGGAAGGAGAAGCGAAACACCTTCAAAGGAGAAACAAGAAAGTCCAGTTGGCTCCTGAGGAAAGAAAAAAAAAGCACTTTCGGCAAATCGTTGCTAGAAAATATTTGGCCTTGCCCGGATCATGGACAGAGTTTCATTTCCGGTTGAAGAGATCCCGCATGTGAAGACGGACGCAAAGAAATGGAAGGAGGGACAGAGGCTCAAGAAAGAAGATCCCAGGGCTTGAAAGGAAGGCTTTTTTTAAAAAAAACACAGCTAGTCCTCAACTTACGACAGTCGATTTAGTGACCGTTCGAAGTCACTACAGCGCTGGGAAAAAGTGACTTACAACCAGTTTTCACGCTCACGGCCGTGGGCAGCATCCCGACTGGTCACCTGATCAAAATTCAGGCCCTTGGCAAAAGGCTCGTATTTATGACGGTCGTAATATCCCGGGGTCCACGGGATCTGCTCTTGCAACCTTCTGACAAGCAGGGTCAACGGAGAAGCCAGATCCACTCAACAACCACGTTCCAAACTTAAGCCCTGCAGGGATTCACTTAACGACTGCGGCAAGGAAGGTGGTTAAAAAAGGCGGCAAAACCTACACCAAAGAAGAAGTGTTATCGCTTAACCATGCAAATCTGGGCCTTCATTGTGGCCTCTCCCATATTAAAAGTTCAGCAATGCCGGGCAATGCGGCACAGGCTTAGGGAAATCTTTGGGGTTAGCGTTATTTTGGGGACAGGGTGGGGGTGGGGATCCACCAACCGAACCCTGTTTGCCTGGCGTGCCGAAGGCAGGCTTGGCGATGCGGTTGCTAGGCGACGGGAAGCGGGAAGAGCGGAAGGCCGTGCGGCCCGGATTCTGTCTTGATGAGGTTGCCACCTTTTCTGCTGCTCCCCTCGCCTCTTTCTGAGGAGCCATCTTCCCTCAGGAGAGTGCCCAGCTGTGGGGGACACGCAGGAGGCAGGGAGTGCCTGTCTTGTATATGGCAGGAAGGCATGAGGGCCCCCCCCCAGGCTTCTCTGGGCCCCAGGCTGTATTCAGAGAAGGGGGGAGAGAGAGAGACTTTGGGGTGGGGGGGAATAAGAGACAGAAAAGAACAAGTCCTGAAGTTGGTCTTCAGTGTGTGCTGTTTCCCTCAGGGCTGGCAGTTGAAATCTCCCTCCCTTCCTCCCTCTCCTTCCTTCCTTCCTTCCTTCCTCCCTCCCTCCCTCCCTCCCTCCATCCTTCCCTCCCTTTCCTTCTTTCCTCCCTCCCTCTCCTCCTCCTCTTCCTCCCTCTTTTTCCTTCCATCCTTCCTTCCTTCCTTTCTCTCTCCCTCCCTCCCTTTCCTTCCTCCCTCCCTCTACTTCTCTTGTTCTTTTTTCCTTCCTTCCTTCCATTTCTCTCCTTCCTTCTCCCCCCTCCCTCTCTCTCTCTACTTCTCTTGTTCTTTTTTCCTTCCTTCCTTCCTTCCTCTCTTCCCCATTCCTTCCTTCCTTCCACTTTCTCTCCTTCCTTCCTCCCCCCTCCCTCTCTCTCTCTCTACTTCTCTTGTTCTTTTTTCCTTCCTTCCTTCCTTCCTCTCTTCCCCATTCCTTCCTTCCTTCCACTTTCTCTCCTTCCTTCCTCCCCCCTCCCTCCCTCTCTCCCTCTACTTCTCTTGTTCTTTTTTCCTTCCTTCCTTCCTTCCTTCCTTCCTTCCTTCCTTCCATCCTTCCTTCCTTTCCTTTCCTTCTACCTCTCTCTCCCCCACCCTCCCTCCATTCCTTCCTTTCTTTTTCTTTCATTTCTTTCCTTCTTTCTCTAATTCCTCTCTTCCTTCTTTCCTTCCTTCCTTCCTCCCTTCCTCCCTCTACTTCTTATTCTCCCTCTTTTTTCCTTCCTTCCTACCTTCCTTTCCTTTCCTTTCTTTCTTTCTTTCTTTCTTTCTCCCTCTCCCTCTTCCACCCTCCCTCCCTCCCTTCCTTTCTTCCTTCCTTTTTCTTTCTCTATTTCTTTTCTTCTTTCTCTAATTCCTCTCTTCCTTCCTTTGTTCCTTCCAACCTACCTTCCCACTTTCCTACCTTCCTTCTTCTTTATTTTCTTCCTTTGCTCCTTCCCCTCTCCTTTTCCTTCCTTCCTTCCTACCTTCCTTCCTTCCCTTCTCACTTTCTTTCCATTGACAGTTGTTAAGTGAGTTTTGCCCCGTTTTATGACCTTTCTTGCCACAGTGAATGGCAAGTGAATCACTGCAGTTGTTAAGTTAGTAACACAGTTGCTAAGTGAATCTGGCTTCCCCATTGACTTTGCTTGTCAAGAGGTCGCAAAAGGGGATCACGTGAGCCCTGGACACTGCAACCTTCATAAATATAAGCCAGTTGCCAAGCGTCCAAATTTTGATCACATGATCACAGGGATGCTGCAAAAATCGTGAAAAACAATCATAAGTCACTCTGTTCTGTGACACTGTAACTTTGAACAGGCGTTAAACGAATGGTTGTAAGTCAAGGACTACTTCTATTGCAGTATTTCTCAACTTTTTGGGAAATGGAACATCTATACGTTTCCTCTCCCAGAATCTGTTGAATTCTGGGAGTTGCAGTCCACAGAGGTTGGCTGGGGAATTCTGGGAGTTGAAGTCCACAGAAGCAGGCTGGGGAATTCTGGGAGTTGCAGTCCACAGAGGTTGGCTGGGGAATTCTGGGAGTTGAAGTCTGCAAATGCTGGCTGGGGAATTCTGGGTGTTGAAGTCCACACTTCTGAAAGTTGCCAAGATGGAGAAACACTGAGAGGCTGGACAGGATCTGAGCTAAGAGATGACAACGCCTGGAGGATTTCAATGGGTCTTCTGCCTCTGCTCATCCATGCATTCACACAATTAAATGGCCTCTGATCTAGCTTGGAATGACCCATGAGTTGGCTTACGCCAAGCCAGCTGCACTGGAAACCAGGTTTAACGTCCGGCGGAGCAGCTCTCCAGTACTTGTTAGCTGTGGCCAACAATAAGCTAAGTGACACATTTGCAATGTGTCCAAAAGACCCTTCTATTTTGTCATCCATTATAAATCTTCTACTCCAGAATAAACACAAGCTGGGTGGGCTAGAGAGGGTGCGTTTTGACACAATCCTTCTTTGATTTATTTTCTCTGCCAAAAGAAAAAATGATAGGGCCAGGAAGAATTTAAAAAAGGAATTATAGTTCAAATATTACTTTCCTAATTAGCCAAGAAAGGCTGATCTCCCATCAAAATTAAGCAGAGTCAGAGCTGACTAATTCTGGGATACTGTGTGAGGCCACAAAGAAAGCCAATCACAGTAGTAGTAGTAGTAGTAGTAGTAGTAGTAGTAGTAGTAGTAGTAGTAATAATAATAATAATAATAATAATAATAATAATAATAATAATAATAATAATAATAATAATAATAATATAAAGTTGGAAGGGATCTTGGAGGTCATCTAGTCCAGGGCTTTTCAACCTTTTCACCCAATGTACCACTTTTAGGATATGGCATCATCCGAGTACCACCAGTCACCTAGCAAGGTGTCAAAAACTTGACCCCAAAGATGGGGTGGGGGGTGTTTGGTTTTTATTCCCCCCCCCCCATCTGCTGGGTGGTTGCAGCAGGTTTTGGTCACTTCACATGAGCCTGGGACATGTGACCGTCATAAATATGAATCAGTTGCCAAGCATCTGAATGTAAATCACAAGACCCTGCAGATGCTGCAACATTCCAGCTGATCGGTGCTTCTTCTGGGCTCAGAAGCACCAGGATCAGCGCCGAGCTCCAGCTAGAGCCCGGCGCTGATCATGGCGCTTCTGCTGAGCCCTGAGAGCCCTGCAGCCCCAACCGTCTCTCGCTCAGGTTTCTGTGGCGCTGCCACTGGTTCAGCTCATTCCCCTCCTGTGCTACCACTTTTCTAGGATGGTCGTGTACCACCTGCCAGGTGCCAATGTACCACAGGTGGTACCTGTACCACTGGTTGAAAAGCCCTGATCTAGTCCAACCCTATACCATTTCAGAAAAATGGCTGTCCAGTCTCTTCTTAAAAGCTTCCAGTGTTGGAGCAGTCACAACTTCTGGTGGCAAGTTGTTCCACTGGTTAATTGTTCTAACTGTCAGGAAATTTCTCCTTAGTTCCAGGTTGCTTCTCTCTTTGGTTAGTTTCCATCCGTTGCTTCTTGTTCTGCCTTCAGGCACTTTGGAGAATAGCTTGACTCCCTCTACTTTGGGGCAGCCCCTGAGATATTGGAACACTGCTATCATGTCCCCCCTCATCTTTCTCTTCTGTAAGCTGTTGAACAAAAAGGCAATGGTCCAGCATTTTCACAAGGGTACCAAGAGGTCAGCGAGGCTGAATCATTAGGAACTTTACTTGCAGACTTCTTCAGAGCTAATGCCACTGAGGTAAAAATGCCGGTCAACGATGCTAGCCAATGGATCTCCATGGGTTTTCTGATGACCACCAGGAAGAGAGTCAAGCAGGTTGATCTGGATTCTGACCATGAGTATCTCCTGAAGCTGTTGAACCATAAGGCTGGAAGAGAGTTAGGAAGTCTTCTAATCCAACTCCTGCTCAAAGCAGGAGACTTTACATCCTGGTCAAATGACTGCCCAGTTTCTGCTTGAGAACGTCCATTGTTGGAGCACCCACAACTTCTGGAGGCAAGCTGTTCCACTGGTTAATTGTTCCGTCAGAAAATGTCTCCTTACTTCCCAGCTGAATCTCTCTTTAACACTCATTACTCCTTCTCCTGAAGAGACGCGGTGCCTCAGTGGGTTAGGACGCTGAGCTTGTCAATCAGAAGGTCAGCAGTTTGGCGGGTCGAATCCCGAGTGTCGCATAGCAGAGTGAGGGCCTATTACGCGTCCCAGCTTCTGCCAACCTAGCAGTTTGAAAGCACGTAAAAATGCAAGTAGAAAAATAGGGACCACTACTGTGGGAAGGTAACAGCGTTCCGTGCGCCTTTGGCATCTAGTCACGCCGCCCACATGACTACGGAGACGTCCTCGGACAAAGCGCTGGCTCTTTGGCTTTGAAACGGAGATGAGCACCGGCCACCGGATTGTTAAAGATAAAATGTATGTTAAAACTTTTCAATAAAAAAAAAGAAATGGAGATGAGCACCGGCCCCTAGAGTCGGAAACGACTAGCACGCGTGTGCAGGGGAACCTTTACCTTTACTCCTTCTCCTGAGCTCTGGTGCTTTGGAGAATAGGCCAACACTTGGAATCCTGCATCCAGTTTTGGACACCACAGTATTAAAAAGATGTTGAGTCACTAGAAAGAGTGCAGAGAAGAGCAACAAAGATGATCAGGGGACTGGAGGCTAAAACATACAAGGGACAGTTGCAGGAATTGAGTACGACTGGTTTAATGAAAAGAAGGACCAAGGCTGACATGATAGCAGTCTTCCAATATTTCGAGGGCTCCCACAAAGAAGAAGGGATCAACCTCTTCTCCAAAGCACCAGAAGGCAGGAGAAGAAGCAACGGATGGAAACGAATC
This sequence comes from Vipera ursinii, assembly GCF_947247035.1. Classification (NCBI taxonomy): domain Eukaryota; kingdom Metazoa; phylum Chordata; class Lepidosauria; order Squamata; family Viperidae; genus Vipera; species Vipera ursinii. Next base: position 11,675,583 of record NC_139512.1, read on the forward strand.
AAGGAGAGAAGCAACCTGGAATTAAGGAGAAATTGCTGACAGTGAGAGCAATTAACCAGTGGAACAACCTGCCACCAGAAGCTGTGAATGCTCCAACACTGGAAGTTTTTAAGAAGAGACTGGACAGCCATTTGTCTGAAATGGCATAGGGTTTCCTGCCTGAGCAGGGGGTTGGACTAGATGACCTCCAAGGTCCCTTCCAACTCTGTTATTCTGTCATTCCTGTCTGTGATAGACCCTCAAGTCCTGGAAAACAGATCACGTCCGTCCCAATCCTTCAAGAGGTGGACCTCCTTAGTTCCCTCAACCGTTCGTCACACGATTTAGTCTCCAGATCCTTCATCCCCCTTGCCGACCACGAAGAACATGCTTTTCCCTCTAGCATCTGATGCCTCTAATCTTGTAGCCTTAGCAACGTGGAATGTGCATATTAAACCTCTTTCTTAATCGTCATTAGAAGTCCAGGTCTCCAGAGGTGTCCACAGAGGGATCCAAAAGGTCAAGCTGAAGCCCTGAACAACCACAGGGGTCGAAGGCCTAACCCTGAATGATTGGCCTCATGGTGACCTCTGAAACATTTTTTGACTTCCCCTTCAACAGGTCTTCCGGCTTGCAACCTCCCTATTGATCCGCCAACCAGCTGTGCGTGACGCTTCTGCCATGACTGGAGTGTGTTGGACTATCTTTCTGCACACCGGGATTCTGAGAGCAAAAGGGATGGTCAGCCTTTCTCTCTCTCTCTCTCTCTCTCTCTCTCTCTCTCTCTCTCTCTCTCTCTCTCTCTCTCTCTCTCTCTCTTCTCATCTCCTTTTTCTTCTTTTCTTTTCATTTCTCCTTTCTTTTGTCTTCTCTCCTCTCCTCTCCTTTTAATAATAAATATAGTAATACAGTTGGAAAGGAACCTTAGAGGTCATCTAGTCCAACCCCCTGCTCAGGCAGGAAAGCCTATCCCATTTCAGACAAATGGCTGTCCAGTCTCTTCTTAAAAACTTCCCGTGTTGGAGCATTCACCGCTTCTGGAGGCAGGTTGTTCCACTGGTTAATTGTCCTCACTGTCAGGAGCTTGACTCCCTCTTCTTTGGGGCAGTCCCTCAAATTTTGGAAAATTGCTATCATGTCACCCCAGTCCTCCTTTTCATTAAACTAGATATACCCAGTTTCTGCAACTGTTCTTTATATATTATATATAAAATTAACAGATACTAAAAGGGACAGTTCTACAAAAGTTCAGGTGGGTTAGGACGCTGAGCTTGTCGATCAGAAGGTTGGCAGTTTGGCGGGTCGAATCCCGAGTGCCACGTAACAGAGTGAGCGCCTGTTACTCGTTCCCAGCTTCTGCCAACCTAGCAGTTCAAAAGCACGTTAAAAATGCAAGTAGAAAAATAGGGACCGCTACGGTGGGAAGGTAACAGCGTTCCATGCGCCTTTGGCGTCTAGCCATGCCAGCCACATGACCACGGAGACGTCCTCGGACAAGCGCTGGCTCTTCGGCTTTGGAACGGAGAAACTAAGGAGAAACTTCCTGACAGTTAGAACAATTAACCAGTGGAACAGCCTTCCTCCAGAGGTGGTGAATGCTCCAACACTGGAGGTTTTTAAGAAGAGACTGGACAGCCATTTGCCTGAAATGGTATAGGGTTTCCTGCCTTAGCAGAGGGTTGGACTAGATGACCTCCAAGGTCCCTTCCAACTTTATATTATTATTATTATTATTATTATTTATTATTATTATTATTATTATTATTATTATTATTATTATTATTATTATTATTATTATTATTATTATTATTATTATTATTATTATTATTATGAGCACCGGCCCCTAGAGTCAGAAACAACTAGCACGCATGTGCAGGGGAACCTTTACCTTTACCTTTTAAAAAGGCACAGTTCTACAAAAGTTCAGGGGGTCCTCGACTTGCAACAGTTCATTTAGTGACCATGCCAAGCTACAACGGCGCTGAAAAACGTGACTTATGACTGTTTTCCAGACTTACACCCATTCCAGCATCCCCATAGTGACATGATCAAAATTCAGACACTCGGCAACCAACTCATATTTATGATGGCTGCAGTGTTCTGGGATCATGGGCAGGGTCGGGGTGGCAGAATAGGGGTGTGTGGGGGACAGGGAGGGTTTGGAACACTTGGTCTCTAAAAGGTTCACCATCACTGCCCTATACCATTTCAGACAAATGGCTGTCCCATTCTCTTCTTCAAAACTTCCAGTGTTGGAGCATTCACCGCTTCTGGAGGCAGGTTGTTCCACTGGTTAATTGTTCTCACTGTCAGGAAGTTTCTCCTTAGTTCTAGGTTGCTTCTCTCCTTGACTAGTTTCCATCCGTTGCTTCTTGTCCAGCCTTCAGGCACTTTGGGGGATAGCTTGACTGCCTCTTCTTTGGGGCAGCCCCTGAGATACTAGAAGGCTGCTATCATGTCACTCCTAGTACTTCTCTTCATTAAACCAGACCTACCCAATTCCAGCAACCGTTCTTTCTATGTTTTAGCCTCCAGTCCCCTGATCATCTCTGTTGCTCTTCTCTGCACTCTCTGTACTCTTATGGCCACAACTGAGCCCAAATTTTCCGTTGCTAAGCAAGACAGTTGTTAAGTGAGTTTTGCCCCAATTTTACGATCTTACTTGCCCCGGTTGTTACGTGAATCACGGCAGTTGTTTAATTAGTGTCACGGTTGCAAAGTGAATCCGGGTTACCCAAATCGACTTTGCTCGTCAGACGGTCGTAAAAGGGGATCCCCGTGACCGCCGGACACTGCGACCGTCCTAAATACGAATCAGTTGCCGATTGAGTCTGAATTTTGATCACCTGGCCACAGGGATGGTGCGACGGTCGTAAGGGTCACAACCAATGACTTTTTTTTTTCAGTGCCGGGGTAACCACCGCTAACTGAACGGTTGTAAGTTGAGGTCTGTATTCTGGTCTCAAATACAGTCGTAACTCGAGGAGTCCTTGCACACGGCCCCTCCCATACTTTGGCACTGAAGTTCAAACTTTAAACAGGGACAAAAAGTTACGTCGGTTGACCCTTCCTTTCCTGTCTAAGTTTCAGGAATCCTGCAGTTTCCAGATGTGTGCAGAAGTGGAGGGGGAAAAAAATCTCTATATTAATCACCTCTTATGAAGATAATAATTATACCCAGTAATCCGTAGCACTATATCGGTCATAATATAATATTAATGTTATTATTACTGATTCTCCCTGGTTTGTGCGGAGCGGGTTGCCATCGCAACGGCCTTGTGCACGGAGTTGCCACGGAAGCCAGCGCAGGCTCGACAAGCATCAGACGGCGCGGCAAAAGGATACTACACAACACAAACTGTACAGGAAAAATTGGGGGGGGGGAAGGAGGAGAGCTAACTTTGAAAGTGGGGCTGGGTGGGTTGTTTCCATCTTTATCACCTCCCCCCCCCCATGTCTGCATTTGTTTGGTTCCCACCGACGCTGTCCATGCACCGGAAGAAATCCTCGGAGCAAACTTTTCCTGCCATTCGTCCTGCCACTGAATTGTCCAGGTAGTCCTCAACTTAAAACAGTTCATTTAGCGACCGTTCAAAGTTACAACGGTGCTGGGGGGGTGGGGGTGGAAAAAGCGACTTAGGACGGCTTTTCGCACTTAGCGACCGTTGTAGCCTCCCCTTTGGGTCTAGGCGCTTGGCAACTGACTCGTATTTACGACGGTGGCAGCGTCCCGGGCGTCCTGTGATCCACTTTTTGCGACCTTCTGACAGGCAAAGTTAAGGGGGGAAGCCGGATTTTGCTTAACAACCATTGTCACTAAATTAACAACTGAAGGGATTCACGTAACAGCTGTGGCAAGAAAGGTCGTAAAATGGGGCAAAACTCACTGGACAAATGTCTCGCTTAGCAACAGAAATGTTGGGCTCGATTGTGGTCGTAAATCGAGGACTACCTGTATATGTTTTTGTGTGTGAAGATAAGCGATCCAAATCACAACAATCTCTTCTTTTCTCTCTCTCTCTCTCTCTCCTCTTTCTCTCTTTTTCTTTCTCTCTCTTTCTCTCTCTTTCACTCTCTCTTTTTCTCCTCTCACTTTCTCTCTCTCTTTTTCTCTTTCTCTACCTTTCACTCTTTTGCTTTTTCTCTCTCTTTCTCTCTCTTTCTCTTTCATTCTTTTCTCTCTCTTTCTCTCTTTCTTTCTCTCTCTCTTCTCCCTTTCTCCCCCTCTCTTTCACTCTCTCTTTTTCTCTTTCTTTCTCTCTTTCCCTCTCTCTTTTTCTCTTTCTCTCACTTTCTTTCTCTTTCTTTCTCTTTCTCTTTCACTCTTTTGCTTTTTCTTTTTCTTTCTCTCTCTTTCTCTTTTTCTTTTTCTTTCACTCCTCTCTCTCTCGTTCTTTTCACTCTTTCTCTCTCTCCCTTTCTCTCTCTCTCATTCTTTCTCTTTATTTCTCTCTCTCTTTCACTCTTCTCTTTTCTCACACTTTCTTTCTCTCTTCTCTCTCTCTCCTCTTTCTCTCTTTTTCTTTCTCTCTCTTTCTCTCTTTCACTCTCTCTTTTTCTCCTCTCACTTTCTCTCTTTCTCTTTTTTTCTTTCTCTACCTTTCACTCTTTTGCTTTTTCTCTCTCTTTCTCTCTCTTTCTATTTCATTCTTTTCTCTCTTTCTCTCTTTCTTTCTCTCTCTCTCTTCTCCCTTTCTCCCCCTCTCTTTCCCTCTCTCTTTTTCTCTTTCACTTTCTCTCTTTCCCTCTCTCTTTTTCTCTTTCTCTCACTTTCTTTCTCTTTCTTTCTCTTTCTCTTTCACTCTTTTTCTTTTTCATTCTCTCTCTTTCTCTTTCTCTTTTTCTTTCACTCCTCTCTTTCTCTGTCGTTCTTTTCACTCTTTCTCTCTCCCTTTCTCTCTCTCTTTCATTCTTTCTCTTCATTTCTCTCTCTCTTTCACTCTTCTCTTTTCTCACACTTTCTTTCTCTCTTTTCTCTCTCTCTCACTCTCTCTCTCCCTAAATTTTGGCAAAATCCCAAAATCTCTGCCAATTTTTCACCCTTCTGTGGGTTTCTGAGCCATCCCTCACCATCTATCTTATAGCAAAATCTGATCTCGCATTATGCTATGGCCCTATCTGGAGCAGCTGCATTATTAATAGGCATGTAGTATTTTACAGTAATTTGGCCGTTTGTCATGCAATCACCTCTTTTGATCAGACGCCACAGAAATAGGGCTATCAATTATTAACTTTTCCCATTTCAGTCCTGCCTGACCTCGCACACATACCCGACCTCCATTTTTTTAAAAAAAAAAAATCACAGGAAACAGAAGTGGCAAACGAAAAATTCGATTCCTTTGCCTTTCTGGTCTGTGATCAATATTCATTATTAATTAGGATTCTGGGGCTCATCGGAGGTGAATGCAGACTTGAATGACCAGAACTGCAATAAGAAATGGAGGGTTGAATTTGTAAAGGTGAAAAAAAAAAGAATTATTTCTCCTCAACGACCCAGCAGATCCAGGGGAAAACAGCTTTCTTACCTAAAGGATATGGATAATTTAAATAAATAAATAAATAAAAGCCCTGCAAGGATTTTAAAAAAAAAGGGAGGGCTGAACGGAGAAGCCAACAGCCCTTTTCTCTAAAGGTGAGCAGTGCTTATTTGGCACTTCCTGACAGTAAAACCCGGTTGCCCAAAAGGCAGAAAGAGCAAAAGTTATAAATACAGGAAGTCCTTGTTTTCCAACCACAACTGAAACCAAAATCTCCGTGGTAAGCAAAGCGGTTGTTAAGTGAGGCGCATCCAATTTTGCCAACTTTTTTGCCAGGATTGTTAAGCAAATCACTTAAGACCGTACCCCCACCCTCCCTCCCTCTCTCCTTCTTCCTTCTTTCCCTCTTCTCCACCTCTCTTTTTCCTTCCCTCCATCCTTCCTTCCTCCCTCCCTCCCCCTCTCTCTCCCTCCCTGCCCCTGCCCCTCCATCCATCCATCCCTCTCTCCCTTCCTTTCTCTCTCTCTCCTTAAGTAATAGTAAAGGGACCTTGGAGGTCATCTAGTGCAACCCTCTGCTCAGGCAATAAAACTTATACCAGGGGTCTGCAACCTTGATAACTTTAAGACTTGTGGACTTCAGCTCCCAGAATTCATAGCTGGCTGAGGAATTCTGGGAGCTGAACTCCACAAGTCTTAAAGTTGTCAAGGTTGCAGACCCCTGCCCTATACCATTTCAAACAAATGGCTGTCCAGTCTCTTCTTTAAAAGTTCCAGTGTTGGAGCATTCAAAACTTCTGGAGGCAGGTTGTTCCACTGGTTAATTGTTCTCACTGTCAGGAAGTTTCTCCTTAGTTCCAGGTTGCTTCTCTCCTTGATGAGTTTCCATCCGTTGCTTCTTGTCCTGCCTTCAGGCGCTTTGGAGAATAGCTTGACTGCCTCTTCTTTGGGGCAGCCCCTGAGATACTGGAACGCTACTATCATGTCACCCCTCACTCTTCTCTTCGTTAAACTACACATACCCAATTCCAGCAACCATGCTTTGTATGTTTTAGCCTCCAGACCCCTGGTCATCTTTGTTGCTCTTCTCTGCACACTTTCTAGAGTCTCAATATCGTTTTTACGTCTTGGTGACCAAAACTGGACGCAGTATTCCAGGTGTGGCCTTACCAAGGCCTTGTAAAGTAGTATTAGTACTTCACGTGATCTTGATTCTCTCCCTCTCTTAATGCAGCCTAGCACTGTGTTGGCTTTTTTGGCAGCTGCAGCACACGGCTGGCTCCTATTTAAGTGATTGTCCACTAAGACTCTGAGATCCCTCTCACAGTTGCTACTATTGAGCAAGGTACCACCTATGCTATACCTGTGCATTTGGTTTTTCTTGTTTAAACATAGAACCTTACTTTTTTCACCATTGAATTTCATTTTGTTAGATAGTGCCCAGTGTTCAAGTCTGTCCAGATCCTCCTGTATCTTAAGCCTGTCTTCTGGAGTATTGGCTATTCCTTGCCAGCCTGGTGTCGTCTGCAAATTTGATGAGTTCCCCATCTATCCCCTCATCCAAATCGTTGATGAAGATGTTGAAGAGCACTGGGCCCAGAACAGAGCCCTGGGGCACCCCACTGCACACTTCCCTCCATGTAGATGCGGTTCTATTGAGGGCCACACGCTGAGTACAGTCCGTCAGCCAGCTACGAATCCATCTGGTGGTGATGCTATCTAACCCACATTTTTCTATCTTATCAAGTAGTAGGTTGTGATCTACTTTATCAAATGCCTTACTGAAGCCCAAGTAAATTATATCCACAGCATTCCTCTGGTCCACTAATTTTGTCACCGGGTCAAAGAATGCAATAAGATTTATCTGGCATGATCTGTTTTTGACAAACCCATGTTGGCTTTTGGTAATGACTTTGTTTGCCTCTAGATGTTTGCTGATTCGTTGCTTGATTATCTTTTCCAGAATCTTCCCTGTTATTGAGGTCAGGCTGATAGGTCTGTAATTTCCTGGATCCATTTTTTTTCCCTTTTTTGAAGATGGCAACTACATCAGCTCTTTTCCAGTCCTCTGGTAAGTTCCCCAGTGCTCCGGGATCTTTGAAAAATATAGTTCAGTGGTTCTGAGATCACGTCTGCCAGTTCCTTGAGAACCTTGGGGTGTAATCCATCTGATCCTGGTGATTTGAACTCGTCTAGGCTGGACAGGTGCTCACTTACCATTTTCTTGCCTATCTTAACTTGCGTTTCTATTCTGTTTTTTATGGCACTGGTTTTGGTAGGTTGGACTGTTTTTTTCCCTTTGTGTAAAGACAGATGCAAAAAACGAGTTAAATAGTTCTGCTTTCTCCCTATTGCTTGTCACCTTCTTGCCACTTTCCCCCACTAATGGACCAATCATTTCCTTAACTTTTTTTCTTGTTTTTTACATGTTGAAAGAAGCTTTTTTTGTTATTTTTGACTTTGGTCGCAAGCCTTAGTTCATTTTGAGCCTTAGCTTTCCTCACTTCATCTTTGCAGACTCGGGCTATTTGCTGATATTCTGACTTAGTTATGTGCCCCTCTTTCCACTTCTTATACTTGTCCTTTTTATCTTTCAATTTATCAGAGAGTTCTTTATGCAGCCATGCTGGTTTCTTTTGAGAGCTGTTATTTTTCTTCTTTATTGGTATTGTACTAGACTGGGCCTTTATTATCTCACTTTTCAAAATTTCCCAAGCTTCTTGAGTTGTTTTCCCCTTTAGGATTCTCACCCATGGAATTCTTCCCAAGGTCTCTCTAAGTTTATTGAAATTAGCTCTTTTAAAGTCCAAGACTCTAGTTTGGCTGTGTTCTATTGCTTGTGCTTCCAGAATGTTGAATTCCAATATTGCATGATCACTTCCCCCCAAGGTTCCTGTGGCTTCGACACCGTCTATCATTTCATCTCTGTTTGTGAGAATTAAATACAATATGGCTAATCCCCTAGTTCCCTTCTCTACTTTTTGGGAGAGAAAGTTGTCTGCTAGGTTTCTCAGGAATCTGTTTGATCTTCCACTTGGTGCAGAGTTTGTCTCCCAGTTGATATCGGGGTAATTAAAGTCCCCCATTACTATTGTGATGTGCTTCTTACATACCTTAGTTAGCTGACTAGCAAAAGGTTCATCTATTTCCTCTGCTTGGTTGGGCGGCCTATAGTATATACACCTATGGCAATGTCATTTCTCCCCCTTTTATAATCACCCAAATGCATTCAGGTTTACAGTTTTTGTCATTGTTGTGCTCTATTTTTGTAGAGATAAAGTTATTTCTTATATATAGAGCAACTCCTCCTCCTCTTTCTTCCTCTCCACCTCTTTTTCCTTCCTTTCTTCTTTCCTTGCTTCCTTCCTTCCTTCTTTCCTTCGTCCCTTCTTCCTCTTCTTCCTTACTTCCCCTCCATCTCTTTTTCCTTCCTTTCTTCTTTCCTTGCTTCCTTCCTTTCTTCTTTCCTTCATCCCTTCTTCCTCTTCTTCCTTACTTCCTCTCCATCTCTTTTTCCTTCCTTTCTTCTTTCCTTGCTTGCTTCCTTCCTTCTTTCCTTCGTCCCTTCTTCCTCTTCTTCCTTACTTCCCCTCCATCTCTTTTTCCTTCCTTTCTTCTTCCCTTGCTTCCTTCCTTTCTTCTTTCCTTCATCCCTTCTTCCTTACTTCCCCTCCATCTCTTTTTCCTTTCTTCCTTCTTTCCTTGCTTCCTTCCTTCCTTCTTTCCTTCGTCCCTTCTTCCTCTTCTTCCTTACTTCCTCTCCATCTCTTTTTCCTTCCTTTCTTCTTTCCTTGCTTCCTTCCTTTCTTCTTTCCTTCATCCCTTCTTCCTCTTCTTCCTTACTTCCTCTCCATCTCTTTTTCCTTCCTTTCTTCTTTCCTTGCTTGCTTCCTTCCTTCTTTCCTTCGTCCCTTCTTCCTCTTCTTCCTTACTTCCCCTCCATCTCTTTTTCCTTCCTTTCTTCTTCCCTTGCTTCCTTCCTTTCTTCTTTCCTTCATCCCCTCTTCCTTACTTCCCCTCCATCTCTTTTTCCTTTCTTCCTTCTTTCCTTGCTTCCTTCCTTCCTTCTTTCCTTCGTCCCTTCTTCCTCTTCTTCCTTACTTCCTCTCCATCTCTTTTTCCTTCCTTTCTTCTTTCCTTGCTTCCTTCCTTTCTTCTTTCCTTCATCCCTTCTTCCTCTTCTTCCTTACTTCCTCTCCATCTCTTTTTCCTTCCTTTCTTCTTTCCTTGCTTGCTTCCTTCCTTCTTTCCTTCGTCCCTTCTTCCTCTTCTTCCTTACTTCCCCTCCATCTCTTTTTCCTTCCTTTCTTCTTTCCTTGCTTCCTTCCTTTCTTCTTTCCTTCATCCCTTCTTCCTCTTCTTCCTTACTTCCCCTCCATCTCTTTTTCCTTCCTTTCTTCTTTCCTTGCTTACTTCCTTCCTTCTTTCCTTCGTCCCTTCTTCCTCTTCTTCCTTACTTCCCCTCCATCTCTTTTTCCTTCCTTTCTTCTTTCCTTGCTTCCTTCCTTTCTTCTTTCCTTCATCCCTTCTTCCTCTTCTTCCTTACTTCCCCTCCATCTCTTTTTCCTTCCTTTCTTCTTTCCTTGCTTACTTCCTTCCTTCTTTCCTTCGTCCCTTCATCCTCTTCTTCCTTACTTCCCCTCCATCTCTTTTTCCTTCCTTTCTTCTTTCCTTGCTTCCTTCCTTTCTTCTTTCCTTCATCCCTTCTTCCTCTTCTTCCTTACTTCCCCTCCATCTCTTTTTCCTTCCTTTCTTCTTTCCTTGCTTACTTCCTTCCTTCTTTCCTTCGTCCCTTCTTCCTTACTTCCCCTCCATCTCTTTTTCCTTCCTTTCTTCTTTCCTTGCTTACTTCCTTCCTTCTTTCCTTCGTCCCTTCATCCTCTTCTTCCTTACTTCCCCTCCATCTCTTTTTCCTTCCTTTCTTCTTTCCTTGCTTCCTTCCTTTCTTCTTTCCTTCATCCCTTCTTCCTCTTCTTCCTTACTTCCCCTCCATCTCTTTTTCCTTCCTTTCTTCTTTCCTTGCTTACTTCCTTCCTTCTTTCCTTCGTCCCTTCTTCCTTACTTCCCCTCCATCTCTTTTTCCTTTCTTCCTTCTTTCCTTGCTTCCTTCCTTCTTTCCTTCGTCCCTTCTTCCTCTTCTTCCTTACTTCCTCTCCATCTCTTTTTCCTTTCTTCCTTCTTTCCTCCCTCCCTCCTTCCCTCCCTTCTTCCTTCCTCTCCATCTTTTTCCTTCCTTTCTTTCTTTTTCCTTTCTTTCTTCTTTCTTCCCTCCCTCTAAGGTCCCTTCCAACACCATCATCATCATCATCATCATCATCATCATCATCATCATTATTATTATTATTATTATTATTATTATTATTATTATGCTTTTATTCATAAAACATGAAACTCAGTCAACTGAAAACTCAAATTGACTGGCGCTGATGGTTGACATGGGTTGCTGCCAGCATCCTAGGTATCAACCAGGTATCTCCTTAAAATGTAAGATGTTTTTTTGTAGCTTCGCTGGAGTTATTGCAGGAAGCTGCAATTTCTTGATGTGTTTTGCAAAGTTTTTGGACATGGTTCCCAGTGCCCCGATGACAATGGGTATCCCTGTTACACGTTTCATCCATAATTATTATTATTCATCTATTGTTGTTGTAGGGATGCGGTGGCTCAGTGGGTTAGGAAGCTGAGCCTGTCGATCGGAAGGTCGGCAGTTTGGTGGGTCGAATCCCGAGTGCCGCGTAACAGAGTGAGCGCCTGTTACTCGTCCCAGCTTCTGCCAACCTAGCAGTTTGAAAGCACGTAAAAATGCAAGTAGAAAAATAGGGACCACTATGGTGGGAAGGTAACAGCGTCCTCGGACAAGCGCTGGCTCTTCGGCTTTGAAACAGAGATGAGCACCGGCCCCTAGAGTTGGAAATGACTAGCACGCGTGTGCGGGGGAACCTTTACCTTTACCTTTTATTGTTGCTGTTGTTGTTGTTATCCCCTGCAATCCTTCTTCCCTCTCCTAGGAAAATGCCTCTGGCTTAAGCAAGTCCCTGCTCAACGAGGGTCTTCGTCAGATCCTGATCAGAGGCAGCAGATCCTGGCTTAGTCTGCTGTTCAAATCTTCACTCTTTTGAGTCCTAAACACCCAGGAATACGTGATAGTAAATAACTCGCAGATCGATCGCCCAGCAGTTTTTCCAGAGCAAAACACCAAAGGAGCACTGTAAAACTCTTTGATGCCCTGGTATAAACATACCCTCTGAGCATCTTTGGATTTTCAAAGCTTCTCTAATAAGAACTATTTTTTCTTTTTAAGGACCCCTGTTTCTTTCTGGACAGCCGGGGCATAAAACGGGTGTCTTAAATACTTTATGCCCGATTGATTTCCCTGGACCAGTTAACTACAACCTTAATTCTCCCTGATGGAAATAAAGGAGATTCAGACGTAGTCCTCAACTTATGATGATGGACCCAAAACTACTTAGGATACAGTTCCGAAGTTATGACAGCTGCCCTTTCCGACAGTGTTCTGTACCAGCCTGCTACCGGCCCTACAGAAAAGGCAACCCCTTTACAAACGGCAAGAGGCTGGAATTACGCCTTCCAAATTTATTACTACAAAAACAAACAAGACACGAACCAAGAAACAGGAGCTTTAAGAAACACTATCCGAGCGGTTGCCTTCAGCAAACCAGCCCTCCCCACACATTCCCCTTATATAGAGTTTGGGGCGTGGCTTCTCTCTGCCTCCTTCTGAGAAGCCCCATTGCCTTCCTCTGTTTACTCCTAATTGACTGCCTCCTGCGTCGGGCGTCCTTGAACAGGGCCAGCTGTGGGTCATCTTCATCCACACTGTCAGGCTCACACAGCTGGGTCTCCGTGGTGACCAAGTGGGAGGGGCCTGGCTGGGGGCTATCATCAGCAAGATCTTCAACCCCCTCAGCAAGGTCTTCAACACCCCCCTCCTCCTCTGAGTCGTCCGACCCAACTGCCGAACCCACAGGCTGACCCTGAATCACAACAGACAGGTCAACATTATTGCTAAGCACATTGATTTGTGCTTAGATTGTAAGCCGCCTTGAGTCTTCGGAGAAGGGCGGGATATAAATGGGATTAAAATAAAATAAATAAAATAAACAATTCAGCAACCAGGTTGTGTTTATGGCCATCTGCAATGTCCCACGAACACCGGGTTGCGTTTTATGATTTATGCGCCCGAACCTGATATTTACTTCCCATTTTTGGCAACAGCAACAAAAAGGTTCTACACACACAAATTGCTTGATGATGGCGGTGTTCACTTTAGAACTGGGGCAGGCTCTTTTTGACAGTCATCTTCTAGTCCAGCCCCCCGCTCAAGCAGGAGACCCTATCCCATTTCAGACAAGTGGCTGTCCAGTTTCCTCTTTAAAACCTCCAGTGATGGAGCACCCACGATGTCTGGTGGCAAGCTGTTCCACTGGTTAATTGTCCTGGCTGTCAGGAAGTTCCTCCTTAGTTCCAAGTTGCTTCTCTCCTTGATTAGTTTCCATCCACTGTTTCTTGTCCTGCCCTCGGGTGCTTTGGAAAATAAGTTGAACCCCTTCCTCTTTGTGTCAACCGCTCCAAAACTGGGAGGGGGGGAACATGACAGTTGGGAAGGAACAGAGCATGGCTCAAGGTTGAAATGAGGAGCAGGAGGAGGAGGAGGAGGAGGAGGAAGACGGTGGGGTGCTGGGTGGTCTCTGAGCTTGCCTGTTTTCTTGCAGATGTCTTATGACCTAACTAGGGAACATCATCCCTGCTAAATGGGAGGGGGCTTTGTGGAGAGGAGGAGGAGGAGGAGGAAGACGGTGGGGTGCTGGGTGGTCTCTGAGCTTGCTTGTTTCCTTGCAAAGGTTTCATTACCCTAACTAGGGAACATCATCCATGCTAGAAGGGAGGGGGATTTGTGGAGGGGAGGAGGAGGAGGAGGAGGAGGAGGAGGAGGAGGAGGAGGAGGAGGAGGAGGAGGAGGAGGAAGACGGTGGGGTGCTGGGTGCTCTCTGAGCTTGCTTGTTTCCTTGCAAAGGTTTCATTACCCCAACTAGGGAACATCATCCGTGCTAGAAGAGAGGGGGCTTTGTGGAGAGGAGGAGGAGGGGGAGGAGGAGAAGGAAGATGGTGGGGTGCTGGGTGGTCTCTGAGCTTGCTTGTTTTCTTGCAGACATTACCCTAACTAGGGAACATTTTTACTTAATTTTTTTTTAATTTTAATTCTATTTATATCCCGCCCTTCTCCGAAGACTCAGGGCGACTTACAAGCTTAGCAGTAGCCTTCATTCTATGTATATGCCTGCTTATTAGGGCTTTCACACACACACACCCAAGCGGCATTATTACAAAGTCAGCTTATTGCCCCCAACAATCTGGGTCCTCATTTTACCTACCTCGGAAGGATGGAAGGCTGAGTCAGCCTTGAGCCTGGTGGGACTCGAACCTGCACTAATTGCAGGCAGCTGGTGTTACTTAAGGAGGCATTAGCCCACTGCTCCACCAAAGCTCATAACATCATCCGTGCTAGAAGGGAGGGGGGTTTGCTGTCAGTTTATATTCTGGGGGGGTCTTGCCAGCCTGGGGGGTGGGGTGGTCTTAGAGATTCTTTGGTTGGGCTTTTTACTAACGGCTCTTTGGCCATTTCTTGATTGGGGTCTTCCTTACTTGATGGTCTGAAGGTTAGGTTTAGGTAAGATTAATTCCAAGGTAAATAATAAGTGAATGCTTCACCTCCCCAGTTTTATCACATGGCTATGAGGAATGCCACAACGGTCGTAAGTGTGAGGATCGGTCATAAGTCCCTTTTTTCAGTGCTGTTGTAACTTCCAACAGTCACTTAACAAATGGTTGTAAGTCGAGGACTACTTTTACTCATCCTAGTCAATGGGTAAGTACTGCAGCTGTCAGCCTCCCGAGGTAGTCCACACGAGAGGTGCAAACCACGAGTAGTAACACTAATTACCTTTAGTAGCGCTTCCCCAATGCAGAGAGCCAGGTTTGCTTAACGACCGCCTGATTTGCTTAACAACTGCAGTGATTCACTTAACAATAGAGGGAGTCCTCGACTTACAACAGTTCATTTAGTGATCGCTCAAAGTCACACTTAACAACCGCTGCAGCATCCCTCGCGGTCATGTGATCCAAAGCCAGGCGCTCGGCAGCTGGCTCATACTAACGATCGTTGCTGTCCCCCAAGGTCATGTGATCCCCTTTTGCGACTTCCGACAAGCAGATTCACTTAACAACCGGGTCACTAACTCACCCATCAACTGCCACGACTCCCTTAAGAACTGTGGCAAGGAAGGTCGTAAAACTGGGGCAAAATCCACTGAACGAATGTCTCACTTCACCCCAGAATCGTTGGCCTCACTTCCGGTCGTAAGTCAAGGACTATCTGTGGCTGCAAAAAAAAAAAAGGCATCAAATTGGGTGTGACTCACTTAACGACCACCTTGTTTAGCGACAGAAATTCCCAATACTGGTCGTAAGTCGAGAACCGTCTTGCCTTACCCTAAAAGAAGCATTAAGGAGTCCGATTTTATTTTTAATTTTTTTGAAATTCCGTTCATTCTTGCTTCTCTGGTTTAGCTTTTTAGGCGGGTCTGTTTTGACAGCCCCATTCACAAAACTTGACATCCGCTTTATTTATTTATTTAAACATTTAAATATGCATTCCATTCCATTTAATTTAAATAAATATTTATTTAGATATTTGCCCTAAAATCTGAAAGGCGCATCTCCGCTGCTCCAATTCTAATGGGCCGTGCTGAGTTTGCAAACAGCTTCACTTAATGTACTTCACGCAAATGTTTGCGCGTTGGCACGGCCTTATCTTTAATATGTTGGTTTCTTTTTTTTAAAAAAAAAAACCAAAAATAAAATAAAATAAAATAAAAGCTGAAATGACAAATTGGGCGGCCCACTTCAGAGATCGGCAAATTTTGATTAATTGTGTCGGTTTTTAAAATGCCGTTGTGTTAGTTTATAGCTCAGCGCTTACCAGGACCTTGGAAAATAGATTCACGCTAAGACTGTATTGCTGTTCTGTGCAGAGATAAAGGTGGCTTAATTGAATCTGTCAATCAAATGAAGGGACAGAATGAAAAAATCTCAGCTTGAGGGCTGTAGTTAAAGCAGGCAACCCGTGATCTCCCGCGTCATCGTTTCAGAGATATTTCTTCACCTAAACAGAAAAACAGAATGACCACAGGCGGGCAAAAAAGCAGTGAGATTTCCGACTTCCAGCAGGCTTCCCCATTGTGGGAATCTAGCAGGAAGCATCAGAAATTCTTCCTTCCTTCCTTCCTTCCTTCCTTCCTTCCTTCCTTCCTTCCTTCCTTCCTTCCTTCCTTCCTTCTCTCTTCCCCCCTTCCTTTCTTCTCACTCCTGTCTTCTTCCTCCCTCCTTCCCTTCCTTCACCTCTCCACACTCTTCCTTCCTTCCCCCTCACCTCCTCTTTCCCTCCCTCCATTTTTTACTCCTTCCTTCCATCTCCCTTTCTCCTTCCCTCTTCCTTTCTTCTCTCACTCGTTTTCTTCCTCCCTCCCTCCTTCCCTTCCTTCTCCTCTCCAGGCTCTTCCTTCCTTCCCCCTCACCTCTTTTCCTCCCTCCCTTTTTTACTCCTTCCTTCCTTCCCTCCCTACTCTTTCCTTCCTTCTCTCTCTCCCCACCTGTTCTTTTCCTCCCTCCCTCCCTCCCCCCCTTTCATTCTCCCTTCTGACTCTGTCATGCTGTCATAAGTCTAGAATGGTATGGGGTCTCCTGCTTGAGCGGAGGGTTGGACTAGAAGACCTCCGGGGGTCCCTTCCGACTCTGTCATTCTGTTATTTGTCTAGAATGGTATGGGGTCTCCTGCTTGAGCGGGGGGTTGGACTAGAAGACCTCCGGGGGTCCCTTCCGACTCTGTCATTCTGTTATTTGTCTAGAATGGTATGGGGTCTCCTGCTTGAGCGGGGGGTTGGACTAGAAGACCTCCGGGGTCCCTTCCGACTCTGTCATTCTGTCATAAGTCTAGAATGGTATGGGGTCTCCTGCCTGAGCGGGGGGTTGGACTAGAAGACCTCCAGGGTCCCTTCCGACTCTGTCATTCTGTTGTCTAAAATAGTATAGAACTTAGAAACGCGCCAGGATCGTTCCATTGTGACAGGCCGGGTCCAAGTTTTATATTTCAGGCAGCCCTCCAGCCCAAATGCCACAGCTTCCTTTCTGAACCCCTGGGGACCCATGATCCCTGACCTGCCGCCCTTTGCTTCACGCTGGCCGAGGATGATAGGAGCCATAGTCTCCCATCATTTTGGTAGGGCCTCCAATAGGCACAGGCAGGTTGTAAAGTGTCTAACGGTGTTTTCTCTGCGGTTTCTTCCCAGCTTCCTCATACACGTGGTCCTCGATTTACGACCGCAATTTGGGACCAGAACCTCTATTGCTAAGCGATCATGAAGTGAGCTGCACCCAGTTTTACGACCGTTCGTTGTGCAAGTCCTCAGTTTGCTGACACAGAACTGCCCTGGCTTATTAAGGGTGGCGGTTAAGAGACTCACTCCGGATTTTGCGACTCTTTTGCTAGGTTTGTTAAGCGAATCACAAGGTCGTTAAGTGGATCCGGCTTCCCCCATTGACTTTGCTCGTCAAATAGTGATCGCAGGGAGGCTGCAACCGTTGTAAATGCAGGTAGGTTGCCGAAAATTTTGATTCCGTAACTATGGGGATGCTGCAATGGTCGCAAGTGTGAGGACTGGTGACAAGTCACTTTTTTTTCAGTGCGGTTGCAACTTTGCTCACTAAATAAACAGTTGCAAATCGAGCTTTGCCTGTAATTAAACTCAATTACTTTTCTGCTTAAGCTGCACAACATCCTGGCGGAGTAGACCATTGGAGAGGCAGCAAAAGTATTCATTTTAATGTGTGGCTCAGAGAAGATTTTGAGGCCGATCTTGCCCAGCAGTTTATAAGCCTGATAAACGAACGAGTTTTATCCTCCGAATAATTTCCTAGGAATAAACCTGTGGGGCTGTGGAATTGTCTGCCACAAGCTAGCAGTTTTCAGACGGCTTGTTCAAGGTAATTGGTAATCCTGGCAATAAAGTGTAGGTAGTCCTTGCCTTACGACCACGGTTGAGCCCCTGACAGTTGTTAAGCGAGTTCTGCTCCGTTTTAAGACCTTTCCTTACGATAATTGCTCGGTGAGTTACCACAGGTGTTACTTTAGTCAGACGGTCGTTAAATGAATCTGGCTTCCCCATCTGATTTTGCTTGTCAGAAGGCGGATCACGTGACACCACCCCCTCCCGGGGATGCCGCAAACCGTCCTAAAAGATGAGTCAGTTGCCAAGCGTCTGAATATTGGTCAGGGGATCGTGGAGTTGCTACCAGCGTCGTAAAGTTGGATAACCGGTCCTAAGCCACGTTTGTTTTTTTCCCCCAGTGCCGTCGGGACTCTAAACGGTCCCTAAACGAACGGTCGTAAATAGAGGACGGCCTGTTAATTAAAACAGCTGTGGAAAGCTCTGTGCGATTTTTCAAGACGCCTTGATCGCAACGGTTGGTCACGGGGGGAATTTAATCCCGGAACGGCTGAACAAGAAGTTGCAGTAATTGATCCAGCAGAAAGGTGTACATCCGTATCGATTTGGCTTTAAAAATGCATTTTTTTAAAAAATGACTCGCAGAGTAGCTACTGGTTCCCCTTCCAAAAATAACTTTGACCTGGCTATCGATGGCCGATATTTGGGGATATAATTGGAGAGGCAAAGAGGCCGATGCTGCGTGTGGCGGGGCCTGAAAATAGGTTAACGGGATCTGGCCGGGCGATGACCCAGAACTGGTAGATTGGCTGTTGTATTCCAGAGCCATTTAGGGGAGAAAGGACACAATTAAACCACTCTGGGAAGAAGCAAGGGGAAATAAATTACAAAATCTGCCCAGGACGAGACAGCCGCAGCAAGGAGAGTTTGTATACAGGGCAAAAGATGGAATTTTAGTCAGGCAAACCTCCACGTTAACACCAAGAACGAAATCCTAAGGATTTCAAAAAGATTTGCTTCTGGAGAGAGAGGCTTTGCAGGGGAATGTCTGCGGGGCCCTTGATGGCTATCGGAGCTGCGTGGTTTTCTTGCAGACGTTTCATGACCCAGCTGGGTAACGTCATCAGTGCTAGCAGTGGGGTTTGCAGGGAGGAGGAGGAGGAGGAGGAGGAGGAGGAGGAGGAGGAGGAGGAGGAGGAGGAGGAGGAAGAGGAGGAGGAGGACTGCGGGGCCCTTGATGTTCTCGGAGCTGGATGGTTTTCTTGCAGATGTTTCATGACCCAGCCAGGTAACGTCATCAGTGCTAGGAGTGGGGTTTGCAGGGAGGAGGAGGAGGAGGAGGAGGAGGAGGAGGAGGAGGAGGAGGAGGAGGAGGAGGAGCAGGAGGAGGAGGAGCAGGAGGAGCAGGAGGAGGAGGAGGAGGACTGTGGGGTGCTTGATGCTCTCGGAGCTGGATGGTTTTCTTGCAGACGTTTCATGACCCAGCTGGGTAACGTCATCAGTGCTAGGAGTGGGGTTTGCAGGGAGGAGGAGGAGGAGGAGGAGGAGGAGGAGGAGGAGGAGGAGGAGGAGGAGGAGGAGGACTGCGGGGCCCTTGATGTTCTCGGAGCTGGGTGGTTTTCTTGCAGACGTTTCATGACCCAGCTGGGTAACGTCATCAGTGCTAGGAGTGGGGTTTGCAGGGAGGAGGAGGAGGAGGAGGAGGAGGAGGAGGAGGAGGAGGAGGAGGAGGAGGAGGAGGAGGAGGAGGAGGACTGCGGGGCCCTTGATGTTCTCGGAGCTGGGTGGTTTTCTTGCAGACGTTTCATGACCCAGCCGGGTAACATCATCAGTGCTAGGAGTGGGGTTTGCAGGGAGGAGGAGGAGGAGGAGGAGGAGGAGGGGGAGGACTGTGGGGTCCTGGGTGCTCTCTGAGCTTGGTGATTTTCTTGTAGATGTTTGATTACCCAACTAGGTAGCATCATCGGGCTAGAAAGGAATGCCGACGTATATACTAGTGGCTTGCCATGATGGTGGGAGTCTTCTGGGTGATTCCTAGATTAGGTTACTGGTTACTGTTTGAGTAAACCATACGCTAAACCACACTCCCTTCTAGCATTTTGTCCTTCTGAAGCCCCCTCCTCTTGATCAGGGATGGTGGCATTTTTTTAAAAACAAATGCAGCATTTATTTCCTTACATTTATTGTAGCCACCCACCGCAGCAGACGCTGGACAGCTGACAGAAGTCTAATGTAGAGGTATTTAAAAAAAAATGTTCAAAAGCCCAGACAATGTCCTTTTTTTTTGTCTTTACTAAAAGACATTGCAGAAAAACCTGAATGGAGAAAAATCACAACGGGTGGCAGAAGTTAATATTCCTTGGCGTGTTTCCCCCCCCCTCCCCAGCAGTTCTCCTCCAGGTGGAAGATTACACCTTGCAGGTTGAATAGGAAAGAGGAGAGGATAATGAAGGAAGGAAAGGAAGAATAGATAGGTTGGGTGTCTGTGAAATTAGGGGAGGGGGAAGGAGATAGATCTGAATGAAGGGGTCTCATCTGACGGACTGGACTTGATGCAGCTGGGCTGGGAAGAGAAACTCTGAATGAAGAGGCTAAGAAGGGGTGGGCGGAGCAAATGGTAAGCAGCATGAATGAATAAAGAAATCAATCAATGAGAAGGGAAAGGGGAATGGGAGGGAGAGTGGAAAGGAGGCAGAAAGAAGGGGAGGGGAGGGAAGGAGGGAGGGGAATGGGAGGGAGAGTGGAAAGGAGGCAGAAAGAAGGGGAGGGGAGGGAAGGAGGGAGGGGAATGGGAGGGAGAGTGGAAAAAAGGAAGGAAAGAGGGGAATGGGAGGGAGAGTGGAAAGGAGGCAGAAAGAAGGGGAGGGGAGGAGGGAGGGGAATGGGAGGGAGAGTGGAAAGGAGGCAGAAAGAAGGGGAGGGGAGGGAAGGAGGGAGGGGAATGGGAGGGAGAGTGGAAAAAAGGAAGGAAAGAGGGGAATGGGAGGGAGAGTGGAAAGGAGGCAGAAAGAAGGGGAGGGGAGGAGGGAGGGGAATGGGAGGGAGAGTGGAAAAAAGGAAGGAAAGAAGGGAATGGGAGAGAGGGAGGAAAGGAAGGAGTGAATGGAAAGTAGGAAGGAAAGAAGGGAAAGGGAGGAGGAAAGGGTTTCTTGCCTGAGCAGAGGGTTGGACTAGATGACCTCCAAGGTCCCTTCCAAATTATTATTATTATTATTATTATTATTATTATTATTATTATTATTATTATTATTATTATTATTATTGGGAATGGGAGGGAGAGTGGAAAGAAGAAAGTAAAGAAGGGAATGGGAGAGAGTGGAAAGTAAGAAAGAAGAAAAGAAGGAAATGGGGGGGCAGTGGGAGGGAGAATGGAAAGAAGGAAAGAAAGGAAGGGAGAGAGGGAGGGAGGGGAAAGGGAGAGTGTGGAAAGTAGGAAAGAAAGAAGGGAATAGGACGGAGGGAGGGAGGAGAATGGGAGGGAGAGCAGAAAGTAGGAAGGAAAAAAGGGAATGGGAGTGAGACAGGAAGGAAGGAGGGAGGGAGGGAGGAAGGAAGGAAGGAAGGAAGGAAGGAAGGAAGGAAGGAAGGAAGGAAGGAAGGAAGGAAGGAAGGAATCCCTATTTTGTCAGGTCGCAAAAGGCAATCACACGGGCCCAGGACACTGCAACCGTCATAAATATAAGTCAGTTGCCAAACATCTGAATTTTGATCCCCTGACCATGGGGATGCTTCAACAGTCGTAAGTGTGAAAAACAGTATATGGATGGCTGTAAGTTGAGGACTACTTGTACAGAAAAAGTGACTGGGCCATTCAGAAATATGGGAAGAAATGTTAAATGTTTACGGAGCGACTGTCTGCTAAGAATAACGCCAGTTTTAAATACACGGTTTAAACATTAGTGAATTCATTCATGCCTGTAACAAAGGAATGGATCTAAACATATACAAATTTGACTGCTTATAATGAAAAAACTGTCAACATCCAGCTTGAGAATCCGAATAAAACTCCAGGTTCATTCCATCTCCGAAAATCTGACTTTATTGAATACACTGCATGGGTATGTCAAAGCAAAACTAACCCTGAGGTTCCAAGCCCAATTCATAGACTTAAAACAATCATTTTCCCAGCCAAACTCCCAGCGTCTTATGTAGTCCATATGGGAACCGTCTGCTTCAAATCCACACCTCTCCTGGTGTCCTTGAAAAGGTTTCAGGCTCTCAGTCTTCAGCTGAATTGTAGAAGTTTCGTTTCTCCATCTAACCCACTTGAAAGTAACACCTCCCCACCCCACTTAATCTAAAGGCAAGTTGAAATGCAGAGGCACATAGATGCCAAAGTTTGGTCCTTGACAAAAAGCTTGGGAAAATATAGACATTAAAAGAAAAGGAAAGAAATGAGACTGAATTCCTGTATAAGAAAGTATTAGAAGGTGATTAAGCTCCCAACAGAACGAACGGAAGGATGAAAGGAAAAAAAAGATACGGATCTGGCTGAAACAGAGCAAAGAGAATTTCAGGTTACAAAGTGGCACAAAAAGTTTTTTGCTAACGAGATGAGATAAAATAGGGTGCTTGCCGGAATGATGAAGCGGAAGTGTCTATGGATAAGACAAAAAAAATACTACTAATAATAGAGTTGGTCTGAAAAATGAGGATGAAATTTAAAACACTGCAGGATTACCGAAGAATCAAGCTGAGCAAGACACGATTAAAAATGAAAAAAAAAAGACAGAAATATAATTTGCTGGAAATAATCATAAAAAAGGAATATGATATAAATGACTGACAACGGATCAACTGGGCAAAATGTTCTTATAACACAGCCAGCGTGCAAAGACTATATGACAAAATTAATTAAATATTGTAATTATATTATTATAAAATATAATAAAAACTAAACCCGGAACACCCGCTGGCAGTGACTCAGACCTTTATCCCTTGAAGATGGTTTGGAAGGCATGGCTGGGAAAAATGCAGCCGCTGGTGGTTGCAGGTAGAACTCGCTGTTGTAAAATAGTATTTAGCTTGTAGTTGCTACACTGCATATTGGTACAGTTCCAGATCCAAAAGGAATATGATATAAATGACTGACAACGGATCAACTGGGCAAAATGTTCTTATAACACAGCCAGCGTGCAAAGACTATATGACAAAATTAATTAAATATTGTAATTATATTATTATAAAATATAATAAAAACTAAACCCAGAACACCCACTGGCAGTGACTCAGACCTTTATCCCTTGAAGATGGTTTGGAAGGTATGGCTGGGAAAAATGCAGCCACTGGTGGTTGCAGGTAGAACTCGCTGTTGTAAAATAGTATTTAGCTTGTAGTTGCTACACTGCATATTGGTACAGTTCCAGATCCAGTTCAAAGCGCTGCTCATTAGCTACAAAGCTCACGGCTTGCAGTATTTCTTAAACTTTTATTCTTAGAAAACTTTCCTGCCCACAATTAAAAATTACAGAGGACCACAAGAGAGATTTTTGGAGGAAGTCCTCAGCTTACGACCGTAATGGAGTCCACAATTTCCATCATAAGCCGTGAGGGTCATATATTGAGGTACCCACGTGACCGGACATGATATTATGACTTTTTTTTGTGATGGTCACTAAGTGAATGTAAACACAATAGTAATTAAGTAAACAACGTAGTCTTTAAGTGAATCAATGTATTCCTACGTCCTTTTTTTTGCCAGAAACTGGACAAAAAAGCCAAAAAAAGTACAGGAAAAAGTCATAAATCACGGTCACGTGATTGTGACATGCTGCAACAGGACGTAAAGGTGAGCTGGTGGCTGAGCACCTGAAATGAGGTCATGTGACTGTGTTTGTGCGTGTGTGTGCGTGTGCGTGTGTGTGACTGCATGCAGCCCTCAGAACTCCAGAACCGGGTCATAAATATGAGCGCCTTAAATTCAAACGGTCGTTAAGCAACAGTCGTAAGTGGAGTATTACCTGTAATTTTTCTGTGTAAATTAAAACTGTCGCATTTTATGAAATCACGTAAAAATAACAACATTCAACTCATTTGATATGAACATCAATGCAATATTTCTCTTTTTTTTTTAAAAAAAGGCTGAATTTTAACAAATAAAGAAAAAAAACAAGTGAAAGGAGAACAATTGTTTACATTTTTGCAAGTACTTTTAGCCTCTGGCAAATAATTTTGATGTTCTGGACCTCTTCAGACCACACTTTTAAGAAATGTAGGGAATTATCTTTGTCCCTGATGAACTGTAAGGGCATTTAGAAGAGATTTTCTCAACATTTCTCATTTCAAGCAAGCTGCCTGGAGAATTCTGGGAGCTGAAGTCCACAAATGCTGGCTGGAGAATTCTGGGAGTTGAAGTTTACAAATGATGGCTGGTGGATTCTGGGAGTTGAAGTCCACAAATGCTGGCTGGAGAATTCTGGGAGTTGAAGTCCACAAATGCTGGCTGGAGAATTCTGGGAATTGAAGTTTACAAATGATGACTGGTGGACTCTGGGAGTTGTACTCCACAAACACTGCTTGGGGAATTCTGGGAGTTGAAGTTTACAAATGATGGCTGGAGAATTCTGGGAGTTGAAGTCCACAAATGCTGGCTGGAGAATTCTGGGAATTGAAGTTTACAAATGATGGCTGGTGGATTCTGGGAGTTGTACTCCACAAACACTGCTTGGGGAATTCTGGGAGTTGAAGTTGACAAATGATGGCTCGGGAATTCTGGGAGCTGAAGTCCACAAACACTGCCTGGGGAATTCTGGGAGGTGAAGTTTACAAATAATGGCTGGGGAATTCTGGGAGTTGAAGTCCACAAATGCTGGCTGGAGAATTCTGGGAGTTGAAGTTTACAAATGCTGCCTGGGGGATTCTGGGAGATGATTATCCAGCCATCTTAAAATTGCCAAGGTTGGAGAAACACTGACGTTGGAACGCCCTGCTAAATGCAATGAGTGTCAAGTGCATTCCTCTCTCCGTCATCTTAGAAGATCCCAAAGCCCTTCCAGAGTTCTCAGCTGAAACCTAAATCGGTGGCGACGGATCCCTGGCTTCATTATTTCCATTTCTGATGTGGATTTTCAAGAGGCTTTAAAGATTGGAAGGCTGGCGGATGTTCCTTTTATTTATGACTCCTGCTTTATCACGGCCTTTGAGTGGGCAGTAGAAAATGCTGCACAATCAATAAATACACCAATAAATAAACTTGGGGGGGGGCCTCCAGGGAAGTGAGTGGAATTAAAAATAAAAGCAGTCAAATGATCTGGAGGGAAAGTGAAGGAGGGGAAATGCTAGAAAAAGTACCGTATATAGAGGGATGTCTGGGAAGGCCAGAGACGTGCCAAAGAATAAAATTTAAACAATGCTATAAATGTTATTGTCTAAGGGGGGGGGAAACCACCCAGATTTTTCCTCTCAAGACTGCTGCAGGAACAACGGGGAATGGGAGCATCACAGATGTAGTTTGTGTAACTGGAAGAATGTTAAAATAGAGTTGGTGGAACAGGAGAAACATTAAAATATGGCTTCTCCGGTTGTGAAGATGCGCGCAGACCACATGCATGCCCGATTATCAAAGTGTGCTTTTCTACCCTGTTCGAGGAGAACAAAGCAAAGTATGAAGGTAACACTGGGTGGGGTGGGTGGGCTAATGCCTCCTTAAGTAACACCAGCTGCCTGCAATTAGTGCAGGTTCGAGTCCCACCAGGCTCAAGGTTGACTCAGCCTTCCATCCTTCCCAGGTAGGTAAAATGAGGACCCAGATTGTTGGGGGCAATTAAGCTGACTTTGTAATAATGCCGCTTGGGGTGTGTGTGAAAGCCCTAACAAGCGGGCATATACATAGAATGAAGGCTACTGCTAAGCTTGTAAGCCGCCCTGAGTCTTCGGAGAAGGGCGGGATATAAATGGAATTAAAATAAAGAAAATAAAATAAATAGTCCTCAAATTATGACCGAAATGGAGTTTGGAATTGCCCTTGTGAATTATGATGGTTATACTAAGTCGAGACGCCTACATACCCAGATCTGATTTTATGACTTACTTTGTACCGGTCATTAAGTAAATCATTGTATTACTTTAGGTGGGGAGGGGTTGCCAAAAACTAGCTAAAAACTGGCCAAAAAGCCATAAATCGCAGTCATGCGAGACCACAGCAAAGGTGAGCCAGTTGCCAAGCACCCAAAATGCGGCCTTGTGACAGCCATCGGAATTTCAAAACCAGGCTGTCAGTAACTTTTAGAGAGGTCACTCTTGTAACTTTAAACAGTCGCTAAATGACTGGTCGTTAAGCAAGAACTACCTATAAGTTTAAGTGCTCCTGGGAACACTTCAATCTGCTCAAAAAAGAATACTGAATCACAGAATTGGAAGGGTCCTGGGAGGTCATCTAGTTCAACCTCCTGCTCAAGCTGGAGATCCCAGTGCCGTTTCAGACCAATGGCTGTCCAGTCTCTTCTTAAAAGCCTCCAGCAGTGGAGCACCCACAACTTCTGGAGGCAGGTAGTTCCACTGGTTAATTGTTCTCACTGTCAGGAAGTTTCTCCTTAGTTCCAGGTTGCTTCTCTCCTTGTTTGAGTTTCCATCCATTGTTTTTTGTCCTGCCTTATTGGAGAATAAGTTGATCTTCCTCTTCTTTGCGGCAGCCTCTCAAATACTAAAATACTGCTATCGTGTCCCCCACTAGTCCTTCTTTTCTCTAGACTGGCCATACCCAAGTCCTGCAGCCGTTCTTCATATGTTTTAGTCTCCAGGCCTTTGCACTCTCTGCACTCTTTCCAAAGTCTCAACATCTTTTGTATATCGTGGTGACCATAACTTAGATCAAAAAGGGTCTAAGAGCTGAGATTAAGCAAAATCTGGACTGCACAGGGTGGCTACAGGCTGGCCTTAAAAACAGCAACTGTGAGAGGGACCTTGGAGTCCTAGTGGATGATCACTTGACTACGAGCCAGCAGTGTGCAGCAGCAGCAACCAAAAAAGCGAATACAATCCTGGGTTGTATAAATAGAGGCATAAAATCAAGATCACGCGAAGTATTAGTACCGCTTTAGATCACCCTAGTGAGGCCACACCTGGAATACTGCAGCCAATTCTGGTCACTATATCACAAAAAAGATGTTGAGAGTTTGGAAAAAAAAATCAGAGAAGAGCAACTAAGATGATCCAAGGCCTGGAGGCTAAAACATACAAAGAACAGCTACGGGACTTGGGTTTGGCTAGTCTAAAGAAAAGAAGAAACAGGGGAGAGATGATAGCCGTGTTCCAGTATCTGAGGGGCTGCCACAAGGCAGAGGGGCCAGGTTGTTCACCAAAAGCACCAGAGGGAAGGACGAGAAACAATGGTTGGAAACTGATTGTTCTGTACCAGCCTACTACCGGCCCTGCAGATAAGGCAGGGACAACCCCTTTACAAGAAGGCAAGAGGCTGGAACTAAGCCTGCCAAATTTATGGACACAAAAGCAAACAGAGCAAAAACAAGACACGAACCATGAAACAGGAGCTATTCAAACGGTTGCCTTCAGCAAACCAGCCCTCCCACGCATTCCCCTTTTAAACAGTTCAGGGCATGGCTTCTCTCTGCCTCCTTCCGAGGTGCCCCATTGGCTTCCTCTGTTTACTCCTGATTGACTGCCTCCTGCGTCGGGCGTCCTTGAACAGGGCCAGCTGTGGGTCATCTTCATCTACTCTGTCAGGCTCACACAGCTGGGTCTGCGTCGTAACCAGGTGGGAGAGGCCTGGCTGAGGGCTCTCATCAGCAAGCTCTCCAACACCCCCCTCCTCCTCCTCCTCTGAATCGTCTGACCCAACTGCCGAACCCACAGGCTGACCCTGAATCACAACACTGATCAAGGAGAGAAGCAACCTGGAATTAAGGAGAAACTTCCTGACAGTGAGGACAATCAATCAGTGGAATAGCTTTGCCCCCAGAAATCGTGGGGGCTCCATCACTGGAGATTTTTAAGAAGAGACTGAACAGTCACTTGTGTGAGATGGTATAGGTTCTCCTGGTGGAGCAGGGGGCTGGACTAGAAGACCTCCAAGGTCCCTTCCAGCTCTATTCTATTCTATTCTATTCTATTCTATTCTATTCTATTCTATTCTATTCTATTCTATTCTATTCTATTCTATTCTATTCTATTCTATTCTATTCTATTCTATTCTATTCTATTCAGGCAAAGGACTGGCAGACCAGATTTTTTTTGTGTTTTCTGTTCAGCAGCTCATTGAGAAATGTATGAATATAAGGAAGTTTATTGCGGGTTAAGTTAGAGAAAGGATACGACCAAATGAGCAGGGTTGAGTTATGGAATCCTCTGCGCAAAGACCAAATTGGAGGATGGTTGCTGAATGCAATAAGAGAGAGATGTATAGGATGGCAATTAAAACTGTGTGGGAATAAATGCAAGGCTTAGCAAAAGGCTGAACTTTGCACGAGGGCTAAGACAAAGATATGTGAGGTTCCCTGGCTGGTTTAAATACGCTGATGGGAAAACGTGTAAGTTATGTTTGCAAGCGGTAGTTGAGAGCTTCGGCTGCCGCGTGGATATATATGTGCATTTTTTGCCATCGGTTGAGAACCTGCAAAATTTGCTACGAATGGGAGACAGATTATGCAACGCATTAAAGAGCCGGCGCAGGAAATTAATGCATCAAAAACACAAGAGAGTTGTGTTGACAGGCAAAATGGAGCAAATGATTGCAAGTGGTATGCGAATGACGACAAACAGGCACAAAAAAAAGATGAATTTGTGTACTTTGGCAGAACGTCTACGCATTTTTTTCCGAGGGAAAAATGGGAAGGCGTGTAAAGACAGGTTGAGAAATGGGGAGCTGTTTAAGTGGTCTGTTGCAAGGGATGAAAAGAAGCAAAAAAAAACCCCCGCTGTTAATTTAAGAGTGTGTCTCTGCCCCCCTCGACACTTGGATATCTCAGAAGTACAGGTAGACCCCGACTTACGACTGCTCACTTAACGACTGAAGTTCCGACAGACCTACCACCGGTTAAGCGAATTGTGCCCCATGTTACGTCCTTCCTTGCCACAGTTCCTAAGCGGTGCACTGCTAACTTGTAAAAGGGGATCGCATGACCCCGGGACACTGCAACCGTCGTAAACACAAGACAGTTGCCAAGAGTCTGGATGTTGATCACGTGACCCTGGGGAGGCTGCAACGGTCATGTGAAAAACGGTCCTAAGTCACTTTTTTCAGTGCCGTTGTAACTTCGGTCACTAAATGAATGGCTGTAAGCCGAGGACTGCCTGTAGTCACATTTTACTACAGGGTACAGAGGAGTGGAGAGAGGGCAGGTGGCAGAAAAGATGACGGGGTTTCCATCCTATGTCATGACAGCCACAAGTCAAGTATAAGGGATCCCCGACTTACGACCGGGCACTTAACAACCGAAGTTCCAATAGACCTATCGGTGGTTATGTGAATTGTGCCCAATTTTACAACTTTTTTTTGCCACCCTTGTTAATTGAATCACTGCAGTTGTCTTTGCCTGTCGGAAGCCAGTTGGGAAGTTTACAGAAGATGTCCCAAGGGTGCTTTTTTCAAGAGGCAACTGGACTTTTTCTTTGAAGACATTTCACTTCTCATCCAAGAAGCTTCTTCGGCTCTGACCAGACGGTGTAGAATGGGAGGATTTATACTCCTTGCAGACAGCTGGCCGTTTGCATCCTTTTAGAGAGTCGTTGAGACCACTTGGAGGCTTATCTGTCTCCTCAGGATCACCCGAGTGGGTCAAATGGGTGTGGAGCCTTCTTGGAACTGCTGAAAGGACCGTGTTGTCGACTGGAGATAGATGATGTTGTGTCCCTTCCCCTTTGTTGAGGGAGGGCTGTTCAGTTTTGACCTACCGTATTTCCCCCGAAAGGCCTACAGGCCCTACACCAACCATAAGCCCTAGCTTGATTTTGGGGGGGGGGTGGGCTTAATATAAGCCCTATCCCAAAAATAAGCTATAGTTTTAGGGCAAGGCACACACCTAAAAGTCAAGCTAGGGCGGGGGTGTGGGTGTGGAACTGCTCCACCTGCCCCACATCCACTCATCTTGAAGTCAGGCCTCTCCTTGTTGGCCCACTTCTTCTTCTGAGGCCTCTTCTGCAGCCAGGCCTGCATTTCTCAGTCACGGGGCTTTCCGGAAGGCCACTGCAGCCAAGAACCAAGCTATGAGTTCAATCCATAGCTTGGTTCTGCAAGACTTCAGCAGCCAAGCAGCAAGCTAGGGATTGAATCCATAGCTCGGTACTCGGCTGCTTAAGCCTTCTGGAAAGGCCCGACTGTAAAATGCAGGCCCGAGTGCAGCTGCAGAACTTCAGCCCCAGAAGAAGTGGACCGGCTGGGTGGGGCTGTCGGTGCTGGAGGTAAGGCCTACCCCAAAAATAAGACCTGGTGCCTCTTTTGGAGGCAAAAAAAATAAGACACG
Organism: Vipera ursinii; assembly: GCF_947247035.1. Lineage (NCBI taxonomy): Eukaryota > Metazoa > Chordata > Lepidosauria > Squamata > Viperidae > Vipera > Vipera ursinii. Next base: position 11,705,475 of record NC_139512.1, read on the forward strand.
GTCTTATTTTCGGGGAAACACAGTAGATGGCCTCTTTGACCCCTCTTTCTAATGAGCGGTCCTCTCTGTCCAAAATGTGGATTTTGTTGTCTTTGAAAGAGCGGCCTTTGTCTTTCAAATGCAGATAAACTGCTAAATCTTGTCCTGATGGGTTTGTTCTCCTATGTTGTGCCATGAGACTAAGAATGTCCATTGACATACAGAAGGTGTAAGATCACAGGACCCTGGGATAGTGCAACTGCCATAAATACATGCTGGTTGCCAAGCGCCCAAATTTTGATCATGTGACTATGGGGATCCTGCAATGGTCATAAGGGTGAAAACTGGTCGTAACTCACAGTTGCTGTTGTAACTTTGAACAGTCACTAAATGAACAGCTGGGGTTCATTTGTTAAGGGAGTTTTGCCCCACCTTACAACCTTTCTTGCCACAGTTGTTAAGTGAATCCCTGCTCTTCAATCAATCACCCAATCAGAATAGAGCTGGACGGGACCTTGGAGGTCTTCTAGTCCAACCCCCTGCTCAAGCAGGAGATCCCCCTATGCCATTTTTTGTCCAGCCAGCTTTCTAGAAGCTGGCCCTTTTAAGAGAGGTGGACTTCAACTCCCAGAATTCCCCAGCCTGCTTGCTGCTTGGGGAATTCTGGGAGTTGGAAGTCCACCTGTCTCAAAGGGAAGACATTCGAGACATACTAGAATGCCACAGTTTCTGCATAAAATGTAGGGTTAGGCTAGAGGGAATTCTAGATTCCAGTTTTTAACCCTTTCCTTTTAAACTAAATCCCCAAAACCATTTTCTTGATACAACAGTAGTGGGCTTTATTCAAGATGACAATGAGGGTGCTTACTACAAGGAGGTTGAGGGTTTGGTGAACTGGTGTAAGGAGAACAGCCTAGTCTTAAATACTGGAGATCATTGTCAATTTCAGAAAAGGCAGGCACAGCCACACTCCTCTGTGCGTTAATGTTTCACCTGTGGAGGTGGTTACCAACATCAAATTCCTGGATGTGCAGCTAACAAGTAGGCCGGCCTGGTCGCTCAACAGCGTGACACTGGTGAACAGTGGCGTAGCGTGGGGGGTGCAGGGGGGGGCAGGCGCACCGGGCGCAACATCTGGGGGGGCGCATTAGATGCATTTTACTTTAATTACATCAGTATTTTCATAACAAACAATACACGTGCTTAGGGGGTAAGGGTTTCTTTAACTAATCTAGTGGAAGAGACTCGAGTGTTAAAATCCACGGGTTAGGGGGCGCAAATTACTTGCCTTGCCCCGGGTGCTGACAACCCACGCTACGCCACTGCTGGTGAAGCGGGCAGAGCAGCACCTGCATTACCTGCGTCGCATGAGAAAAGCCCATCTTCCTTCCCCCGTCCTGACCACTTTCTACAGGGAGACGACGGAGAGCATCCCGTCATACGGCATCACAGTCTGGTTTGGAAGCATCCCTGCTTCGGACAGGAAGGCAGTGCAGAGAGTGGTGAGGACGGCCGAAAATGTGGCATATAAGCATTCCTTGAACAGGGTTCGCAAGATTGTCTGGGACACGACTCATCCTCTTCGCAACCTGCTTTCCTTGTTACCTTCTGGGGGGGGGGCTTCGTGGTATCCACAGCGAAACATCCAGTTTCAGTCAGCTTTGTTCCATACAGTATTAACCTTGTGAACTCTCAAGCTTCCTCAACGCACATTTAAAACATACTATATACAACGTATGTATAGACCCACACCCTTCTGTTATGAATACATAACGGAAGGGTGTGGGTCTGTACATACGTTGTATATACAGTATGTTTTAAATGTGCGTTATGTATGTGTACACTTGGAGAGCAAGCAACTAAATTTCATTTTTAATGTGTGCCATTGTGCCCACAGTAAAAAAAATGACAATAAAGGTTATCTATCTATCTATCTATCTATCTATCTATCTATCTATCTATCTATCTATCTATCTATCTATCTGAACTTGATAATATTTAATCAGCGGAATCACGATTCCTAGACTCCTTTCTTGGATTGCAGCTGCACAAATCCGAGCTGATGTATATATTTACCAGATGTTAAAAACCCACCCCATTCAGTCGGCCTTCTGCCCGAGGCAGCGAGCATTCAGAACAAAATGACAATGTTGTAGACTTTGATGAATGAAACAACCGCCGGAGCGCTTTAAACATGAATAAAATATGACTCATGCAAATATTACCATATCGGGTGTTGCTTAGATTTGTTATTTTTTTTAAAAAAAAGGTAAATATTGATCTACGCAAAGTTTATTTTAATGTGGAATGGGATTCCCAGCCTGTTACATTAGTGTGTGATACAAGGTCCTCGAGTTACAATTTACTTCCAAAATCCTTGCACAGGAATAGAATTCTAGTTTCTGGAGAAAGTTGGGTGTTCATTTTTTTGTCCTCTTGTCCCTAAGCAGGGCTGCTTCCTGGGGGGAGGCAGGGGGGATTTTTCCAGCAGTTTTCTCATTCCTTCCAAGTGAAAAATCTGCTTAAATATACATGCCTGCAAAAGTTCATACTGATAGTCCTTGACGCTGGAAATTACAGCAGTACTGAAAAAAGGGACTTATGAATGGTTTTCACACTTATGACCGTTGCAGGTTCCCGTGGTCATGTGATCAAAATTCAGACTCTTGGCAACTGACTCGTATTTATGACGGTTGCAGTGTCCTGGGGTCCCGTGACCCTTTTTTTGTGACCTTTGGACGAGCAACGTCAATGGGGAAGCCAGATTCACTTAACAACTTAAGTGGACGTACTATATGTCAGGGTATTAATTGAACAGCTAAACAACTTATGTAATGATATAAGAAGATGTAATGATGTAATATAAGGTGGATGATGCAATGATAGGAATGATTCAGCAGGGTCTGTGTCCCTTTAAGAGCCTGAGTATAAAAGGGAAGGCTTTGCTGGTCTCTCTCTCTCTCTCTCTCTCTCTTCCATTTCCTGCTGTAACTGCTGTGTGTTGGATTTTGCTGTATTACCACGTGTATATATATATTGTTCCTTGTGTATCATGTTGTAGATAGTGTAATATAAACCACCATTTAATATAGACCACTGTTTACTGTGTTTACTCCTGGGTTATCTCAGCACAATAACACTGTGCATGCTCTGACAGAGAGAAGCAACCTGGAATTAAGGAAAAACTTCCTGACAGTGAGAACAATTAACCAGTGGAACAGCTTGCCACCAGAAATTGTGGGCGCTCCATCACTGGAGGTTTTTAAGAAGAGACTAGATATTCACCTGTCTGAGACAGTATAGGTTCTCCTGCTTGAGCAGGGGGCTGGACTAGAAGACCTCCAAGGTCCCTTCCAGCTCAATTCTATTCTATTCTAAATTCTAAATATTCTTCCCCAGCGCTCTTGTTTTCAGATAGTCCTCAACTTATGATCAGTACTAGGACCAGATCTTCCATCACTAAGCAATGCAGTCATTAAATAAATATCACATGACCACACCCGGTTTTTGTAACCTTTTTTTGCCATGGTTATTAAATGAGTAAGTCGTTAAGCAAATCCCGCTTCCCCCATTGACTTTGCTTGTTGGAAGCCAACTCGCACACACAGCCCAGATACTGCAACTATCATAAATACGTGATTTCCAAGCATTGATCACAAACGTTGATTGCATGACAACAGGGATGAGTGACAGTCGTAAATATGAGAAATGGTCACAAGGCACGTTTTTCAGTGCCGTTGGAACTTTGACCGTCATTAACTCAAGAACTGCCTTCAAATCAGGAGCAAGCTGCTCCATCTTCTTTGTCGTAAGTCGCAAAGTTGTAGAAATTAGCTTCATACTGTATTTTGGGATTCTCAAAGATGCCTTAAAACAGTCTCTCTCAACCCAGGTTGCTTGAAGATGGATGGACCTCAACTCCCAGAATCCCCCAGCTGGCTACAAGGTTCTTCTGCAGCCTCGGAAATGGAGATTGAACACACAGCTCTGCGTAGGGCAGGGGTCCTCAAACTTCGCCACTTTAAGACTTGTGGACGTCAACTCCCAGAATTCCCCAGCCAGCCATGCTGGCTGGGGAATTCTGGGAGCGTAGGGAAACTGCAAGCTATACCAACAACTTCTACTGTAAGTACACTAGATGTAGTCCTTGATTTATGACCAAAATTGGCACCCAAACGTCTGTTGCTAAGCAAGGAGGTTGTGAACCGAGCCGTGCCCGGTTTTATCTTTTTTCCCCCCAGGGTTGCTAAGTGAATCGCGGCAGTTGTTAGCTGAATGACGTGGTTGTTAAGTGGATCCAGCTTCCTCCATTGATTCTGCTTGTCGGAAGCCGGCTGGGAAGATCACAGATGGAGATCACGTGATCGCAGGAGGCTGCAACAGGCTGGATACATACATGCCAGTTGTTCTGTACCAGCCTGCTACCGGCCCTGCAGAAAAGGCAGGGACAACCCCTTTTTCAAGAAGGCAAGAGGCTGGAATTACGCCTGCCAAATTTATTGCTACAAAAACAAATAGAACAGACATGTCAAACACAAGGCCCGGGGCCGGATCTGGCCCGCAAAGTGGTTTCATGTGGCCCGCGAAGCCACCCTGGAAACAGTGAGGGAACGGCCCCCACTGCCTTGGCCCTGGCCCAGAGACCCTCAGATCTGTCCCACTCCTGCCCAGGCCCCGTAGGCATCCTTGATGCGTACGATGTAGAGCTGGCCACGCCCACCCAGTAGGCCATATGCACTCTAGCCACGCCCACCCAGTAGGCCATGCCCACCCTGGCCATACCTACCCGGCCCCCTGAGGGCAACTGCAGTGCTGATGCGGCCCTCAATGAAATTGAGTTTGACACCCCTGAAATAGAACAAGACACAAACCAAGAAACAGGAGCTTTTCAAGCGGTTGCCTTCAGCAAACCAGCCCTCCCCACACATTCCCCCTTAAATACAGTTCAGGGCGTGGCTTCTCTCTGCCTCCTTCCGAGGAGCCCCATTGCCTTCCTCTGTTTACTCCTAATTGACTGCCTCCTGCATCGGGCGTCCTTGAACAGGGCCAGCTGTGGGTCATCTTCATCCACGCTGTCAGGCTCACACAGCTGGGTCTGCATCGTGACCAGGTGGGAGGGGCCTGGCTGAGGGCTCTCATCAAGCTGTCCAACCCCCTCAGCAAGCTCTTCAACACCCCCCCCTCCTCCTCCTCTGAGTCGTCCGACCCAACTGCCGAACCCACAGGCTGACCCTGAATCACAACACCAGTTGCCCGGCATCCCAAGTCTGATCACATGACTGTGAGGCTACTGTGACGGTCGTAAAGGTGAGGACTGGTCATAAGTCACTTTTTCCAGTGTGGCTGTGAACTTCAAACAGCGGGTAAATGAATGGTTGTGAGTTGCGGGCGAGCCGTATCCAAGTTGCAGCTCCAATACAACTGCAGGGCACGATCAATCTTTCCAAAAATTGCCATCAATTTACAAACAGAAATGTGACTAAAACTAACATAGACAGGGGAAGAACAATTAACCATATTTAATGAGTTGCGTTTTAATTAAGCTTTCAGCATAAATTAAATCACACCCTATTCGGTTCTCATCCTGGCGTTCCTTTCCTTTTTCTCTCTCTCTTCTTATTCTTTCCCTCTCTTCTTCCTTCCCTCTTTTTTCTTCCTTCCCTTGTTTTTTTTCCTTTTTTTCTCTTCTTACTCCCTTCCTTCCTTTCCTTCCGTTTTCTTTCTTCTTTCTTTCTCATGCTCTTTTCCTTCCTTCCTTCCTCCTCCTCCTCTTTCCCTTTCTTTCCTTCTTTTCCTCCCTCCCTCCCTCTATTTCCTTCCTTTCTTTTCTTTTCCTTTCCTTCCTTCCTTCTTCCTTTTCCTTTCTTTCTTTCCCTTCTTTTCCTTTCTTCCTCCCTCCCTTCCTTCTTTCCTTTTGTCTTTCCTTCCTTCCTCTTTTCCTCTCTCCCTCCCTCCTTTTCCTTCCTTCCTTCCTCTCCCTCCCTTTCTTTCCTTTTTTCCTTCCTTCCTCTTTTCCTCCCTCCCTCCCTCCCTCTTTCTTTCTTTCTTTTTCTTTCTTCTTTCTTTCTTTCTATTTTTCTTTCTCTTTCTTTCTTTCTTTCTTTCTTTCTTTCTTTTCTTCCTTCCTTCCTTCCTTCCTTCCTTCCTTCCTTCCTTCCTTCCTTCCTTCCTTCCTTCCTTCCTTCCTTCCTTCCTTCCTTCTTCTTTCTCCAAAACTGCCTCTGGCTACTAAAATGCCAACTATAGCCCTTACCTACAAAATGTTTACTCACTCATGCTATTTAAAATATGCCAAAGCCACCTAAACTCACTCTTCGTGTTGAATTTGGATTTAAGCTCCTCGACCACCTTGATCCGATTTTCTCTGGAGAGGCTCCAGGTTGGCTCACCTCTTTGTTGAACGTGGCTTCCTGGTTTGGAGAAAAGACGTGAAGGAGACGCAGCTCAGGGGACATTAAATGGTTTACGGAGTGGGGAGAAAACAAACGGAAGGTTTCACTTTCATAATGTTATCACCCATGCTCCTCGTGATCTTGATTCTATCCCTCTGTTAATGCAGCCCAGCACTGTGTTGGCCTTTTTTGCAGCTGCAGCACACAGCTGGCTCCTATTGAAGTGATTGTCTACTAGGACTCCGAGATCCCTCTCACAGTTGCTATTATCGAGCAACAAAGATGATTAGGGGGCTGGAGGCTAAAACATATAGGGAACGGTTGCTGGAATTGGGTATGTCTAGTTTAATGGAGAGAAGAACCAGGGGGGGACATGATAGCAGTGTTCCAATATCTCAGGGGCTGCCCCAAAGAAGAGGGAGTCAAGCTATTCTCCAAAGCAGCTGAAGGCAGGAAAAGAAGCAACGGATGGAAACCGATCAAAGAGAGAAGCAACCTAGAACTAAGGAGAAATTTCCTGACAGTGAGAACAATTAACCAGTGGAACTACCTGCCTCCAGAAGCTGTGAATGCTCCAACACTGGAGGTTTTTAAGAAGAGACTGGACAGCCATTTGCCTGAAATGGTATAAGGTTTCCTGCCTGAGCAGGGGGTTGGACTAGATGACCTCCAAGGTCCCTTCCAACTTTATATTATTATTATTATTATTATTATTATTATTATTATTATTATTATTATTATTATTATTGTTGTACCACCTATACTATACCTGTGCATTTGATTTTTCCTGCCTAAATGTAGAACCTTACTTTTTTCACCACTGAATTTCATTTTGTTAGATAGCGCCCAGTGTTCGAGTCTGTCCAGATACTCCTGTATCTTAAGCCTGTCTTCTGGAGCGTTGGCTATTCCTGCCAGCTTGGTGTCGTCTGCAAATTTGATGAGTTCCCCATCTATCCCCTCATCCAAATCATTAATGAAGATATTGAAGAGCACTGGGCCCAGAACAGAGCCCTGGGGCACCTCACTACACACTTCCCTCCATGTAGATGTGGTTCCATTGAGGACCACACGCTGAGTACGGCCTGTCAGCCAGCTACGAATCCATCTGGTGCTGATGCTATCTAACCTACATTTTTCTATCTTATCAAGTAGTAGTTTGTGATCTACTTTATCAAATGCCTTACTGAAGCCCAAGTAAATTATATCCACACCATTCCTCGACCAACAATCATTTGCTTAAAGTTACAAGGGCACTGAAAAAAGTGACTTATGACCATTTTTCACACTTACGACCATTGCAGAAGAAGGGATTGGACAGCTGTTTGTCTGAAATGGTATAGGGTTTCCTGCCTGAGCAGGGGGTTGGACTAGATTACTTCCAAGATCCCTTCTAATTTTATTATTCCATTCCATTCTATTCTCATTCTATTCTATGTTCTATTCCATTCCATTCCAATATCTATTCTATTCTATTCTATTCTATTCTATTCTATTCTATTCTATTCTATTCTATTCTATCCCATCCCATCCCATCCCATCCCATCCCAAAGTGAATCATTATGTGACTAATTTAACATTTTTTTTGCAACCATTGTTAAGTGAATCACCAGGGTCGTTAAGCAAACCCATCGTCCATAATGGGCTTTTTTTTTTTGCTGAAAAGCAAGCAAATGCCATTTCTAGCAACAAACCATCATTAAGCCGTGATTATGTGTCCGTGCAAATTGTCATAAAGGCGGGTCCCATTGCTGAGTGTGCAAAATGCAGTCATATGAAAAGGAGAGGCACATGACAGTGAAAGCAACTTCAGATCCGAGTTATACATCCAGGGGAGGCCTATCGTAAGTTCGAACGATCATTAAGGAATCAGTTGTAAGTCAAAAAATGATGCCCACCGACGCAAGGACAAAAGTTGGGGGTAGGTGACTCTGAGCATGTCCCTCTTTCTCAGTCCTGTCCACCTCACAGGATTGTTGTGGGGAAAACAAGAGAAAGGAGTATTAGCGATGTCCCCCTGAGTTACTTATATTATACAATAATAATGGTGGGATTTTTTTAAAAAAATCTAATACATGTGCATTTAAACAGTAGAAAGCTTGCAATGCATTTTTTACACACACTTTCTTGACAACCTTATAAGTACTCTGAATATTTACCCCTGAGTAAAATACCAAGAGAGAACGAGGGAGCCCATTCACCATGCATCCATGTTAATTGTTTCTCCCAATTTCTCAGCTGCCCTTCTATTGAAGGGCAGGATATAAATATTTCAAACATTATTTTTTTAATGATTAATAATGCAATTTTTTTAGGGATGTCAGCATTCTCTTCAAAATCACAGCAATATTCAAGGACAACCTATGAAGACTTACTTAGAAGAAAGTTTCCTGTGTGGACACACACACACACACACACACACACAGATAACCCTGTTTCTTGTCACTTGAATCCCTACCTCGAGATCAAATCTGTAGAGTCTACCTTAAGATCTGCCTAACATTCATGGTTTAATTTTGTCTTATCGATCTTAGGGGCCTCCACTTCCCTCAAGGAAGAGTCCTAGAGAATCTTAGATCATTACAATTCCCAGATTTGGAAATTATTTTCCCTGCTCCACATTATAAAAAAGGTTATCAGCCCTTATGAACTCACTGTAAGGGGTCCACCAGCTTTGTGGGATGAATAGGATCGACGTAGCTATGATTGATGGCTTACTGTATACTCCCGCCCCTTGTGGCTTGGAAAGCACGTGGGTGGGGCGTGGTTGCATTAAATCTGGCCAGCTGTGGTTTGATCCGTCAAATCATGGCTTAATCTGGCTCACTCCCTAGGTTGCAGGTGTGCATTCTGCAACTATGTATCTACCAGATTAAGCCATTACAGGTAGCCTCAATTTACAAGCCCATTTAGTGACCGGTCAAAGTTAGAACAGCACTGAAAAAAGTGGCTTATGACCACTTTTCACTTATGACCATTGCAACATCTCTGTGGTCAAGTGATTTATATATGAATGTTTGACAACTGACTCACATTGATGACTGTTGCAGTGCCCCAGAGTCCTGTGATGCGCTTTTGCAACCTGCCGACAGGCAAAGTCGCTGGGGAAACCAGATCCACTCAACAACCATGTTACTCATTTAACAACTACGGTAATTCAGTTAACAAAAGCGACAAGAAAAGTCATAAAATGTCTCAACAAATGTCTCACTTAGCAACGTAACTTTTTCGGCTCAACTGCGGTCATAAATGGAGGATTACCTGTATTTGACGGGATTAAACCACAACCGGCCAGATTTAACGCAACCAC